>NC_140466.1:32351847-32451847 GCF_051167445.1 Perissodus microlepis | reverse complement strand
AGAAGGAGGGGCATCGCGAGGGGCGTCGGGGGACGGGGGACTGTGCCTCACTGCCCTCCCCTTCTCCAAGAAACCCGTCTTCAACCGAGTCGAGAGAGCCGGGAACTTGTGAGGTGTGCATGTCCTGGTGAGCCTCCACCTTTTATAGGTGGGTGCAGCCTCGACTGTACAGAGACAGACCAGACCAGCTGCACCACACAGACACTTCAAACCTCATCTGAGGAGAAAAAACATATACATACATACATATACACACACACATATATATATATATATATATGTCTTACTATTAAAAAAATTAATAAAGTTAGGGTTCCTTTACAATGTCAGAAGGAGGGAGGCACTAAGGCACCGCCTTCCGCCCCTCGACGCCCTCGCGGTGCCCCCTCCTTCTGACAGGAACTTCCTACAGACCAGGTATGAATGATGCCTGAGTGGACATACAAAACTCACAAGTTCCTGGCTCTCATGGCTCCTATGCAGAGGGTTAGTCGAAGAAGGAGGGGCATCGCGAGGGGCGTCGGGGGACGGGGGACTGTGCCTCACTGCCCTCCCCTTCTCCAAGAAACCCGTCTTCAACCGAGTCGAGAGAGCCGGGAACTTGTGAGGTGTGCATGTCCTGGTGAGCCTCCACCTTTTATAGGTGGGTGCAGCCTCGACTGTACAGAGACAGACCAGACCAGCTGCACCACACAGACACTTCAAACCTCATCTGAGGACAAAAAACATATACATACATAACATATACACACACACACACATATATATATATATATGTCTTACTATTAAAAAAATAAAAAAGTTAGGGTTCCTTTACAATGTCAGAAGGAGGGAGGCACTAAGGCACCGCCTTCCGCCCCTCGACGCCCTCGCGGTGCCCCCTCCTTCTGACAGGAACTTCCTAGAGACCAGGTATGAAGGATGCCTGAGTGGACATACAAAACTCACAAGTTCCTGGCTCTCACGGCTCCTATGCAGAGGGTTAGTCGAAGAAGGAGGGGCATCGCGAGGGGCGTCGGGGGACTGTGCCTCACTGCCCTCCCCTTCTCCAAGAAACCCGTCTTCAACCGAGTCGAGAGAGCCGGGAACTTGTGAGGTGTGCATGTCCTGGTGAGCCTCCACCTTTTATAGGTGGGTGCAGCCTCGACTGTACAGAGACAGACCAGACCAGCTGCACCACACAGACACTTCAAACCTCATCTGAGGACAAAAAACATATACATACATACATATACACACACACACATATATATATATATATGTCTTACTATTAAAAAAATTAATAAAGTTAGGGAACCTTTACAATGTCAGAAGGAGGGAGGCACTAAGGCACCGCCTTCCGCCCCTCGACGGCCTCGCGGTGCCCCCTCCTTCTGACAGGAACTTCCTAGAGACCAGGTATGAAGGATGCCTGAGTGGACATACAAAACTCACAAGTTCCTGGCTCTCACGGCTCCTATGCAGAGGGTTAGTCGAAGAAGGAGGGGCATCGCGAGGGGCGTCGGGGGACTGTGCCTCACTGCCCTCCCCTTCTCCAAGAAACCCGTCTTCAACCGAGTCGAGAGAGCCGGGAACTTGTGAGGTGTGCATGTCCTGGTGAGCCTCCACCTTTTATAGGTGGGTGCAGCCTCGACTGTACAGAGACAGACCAGACCAGCTGCACCACACAGACACTTCAAACCTCATCTGAGGACAAAAAACATATACATACATACATATACACACACACATATATATATATATATATGTCTTACTATTAAAAAAATTAATAAAGTTAGGGTTCCTTTACAATGTCAGAAGGAGGGAGGCACTAAGGCACAGCCTTCTGCCCCTCGACACCCTCGCGGTGCCCCCTCCTTCTGACAGGAACTTCCTACAGACCAGGTATGAAGGATGCCTGAGTGGACATACAAAACTCACAAGTTCCTGGCTCTCACGGCTCCTATGCAGAGGGTTAGTCGAAGAAGGAGGGGCATCGCGAGGGGCGTCGGGGGACGGGGGACTGTGCCTCACTGCCCTCCCCTTCTCCAAGAAACCCGTCTTCAACCGAGTCGAGAGAGCCGGGAACTTGTGAGGTGTGCATGTCCTGGTGAGCCTCCACCTTTTATAGGTGGGTGCAGCCTCGACTGTACAGAGACAGACCAGACCAGCTGCACCACACAGACACTTCAAACCTCATCTGAGGAGAAAAAACATATACATACATACATATACACACACACATATATATATATATATATGTCTTACTATTAAAAAAATTAATAAAGTTAGGGTTCCTTTACAATGTCAGAAGGAGGGAGGCACTAAGGCACCGCCTTCCGCCCCTCGACGCCCTCGCGGTGCCCCCTCCTTCTGACAGGAACTTCCTACAGACCAGGTATGAAGGATGCCTGAGTGGACATACAAAACTCACAAGTTCCTGGCTCTCACGGCTCCTATGCAGAGGGTTAGTCGAAGAAGGAGGGGCATCGCGAGGGGCGTCGGGGGACGGGGGACGGGGGACTGTGCCTCACTGCCCTCCCCTTCTCCAAGAAACCCGTCTTCAACCGAGTCGAGAGAGCCGGGAACTTGTGAGGTGTGCATGTCCTGGTGAGCCTCCACCTTTTATAGGTGGGTGCAGCCTCGACTGTACAGAGACAGACCAGACCAGCTGCACCACACAGACACTTCAAACCTCATCTGAGGACAAAAAACATATACATACATACATATACACACACACACATATATATATATATATATGCCTTACTATTAAAAAAATTAATAAAGTTATGGTTCCTTTACAATGTCAGAAGGAGGGAGGCACTAAGGCACCGCCTTCCGCCCCTCGACGCCCTCGCGGTGCCCCCTCATTCTGACAGGAACTTCCTACAGACCAGGTATGAATGATGCCTGAGTGGACATACAAAACTCACAAGTTCCTGGCTCTCACGGCTCCTATGCAGAGGGTTAGTCGAAGAAGGAGGGGCATCGCGAGGGGCGTCGGGGGACGGGGGACTGTGCCTCATTGCCCTCCCCTTCTCCAAGAAACCCGTCTTCAACCGAGTCGAGAGAGCCGGGAACTTGTGAGGTGTGCATGTCCTGGTGAGCCTCCACCTTTTATAGGTGGGTGCAGCCTCGACTGTACAGAGACAGACCAGACCAGCTGCACCACACAGACACTTCAAACCTCATCTGAGGACAAAAAACATATACATACATACATATACACACACACATATATATATATATATATATGTCTTACTATTAAAAAAATTTATAAAGTTAGGGTTCCTTTACAATGTCAGAAGGAGGGAGGCACTAAGGCACCGCCTTCCGCCCCTCGACGCCCTCGCGGTGCCCCCTCATTCTGACAGGAACTTCCTACAGACCAGGTATGAATGATGCCTGAGTGGACATACAAAACTCACAAGTTCCTGGCTCTCACGGCTCCTATGCAGAGGGTTAGTCGAAGAAGGAGGGGCATCGCGAGGGGCGTCGGGGGACGGGGGACTGTGCCTCACTGCCCTCCCCTTCTCCAAGAAACCCGTCTTCAACCGAGTCGAGAGAGCCGGGAACTTGTGAGGTGTGCATGTCCTGGTGAGCCTCCACCTTTTATAGGTGGGTGCAGCCTCGACTGTACAGAGACAGACCAGACCAGCTGCACCACACAGACACTTCAAACCTCATCTGAGGACAAAAAACATATACATACATACATATACACACACACACATATATATATATATATATATATATATATATATATGTCTTACTATTAAAAAAATTAATAAAGTTAGGGTTCCTTTACAATGTCAGAAGGAGGGAGGCACTAAGGCACCGCCTTCCGCCCCTCGACGCCCTCGCGGTGCCCCCTCATTCTGACAGGAACTTCCTACAGACCAGGTATGAATGATGCCTGAGTGGACATACAAAACTCACAAGTTCCTGGCTCTCACGGCTCCTATGCAGAGGGTTAGTCGAAGAAGGAGGGGCATCGCGAGGGGCGTTGGGGGACGGGGGACTGTGCCTCATTGCCCACCCCTTCTCCAAGAAACCCGTCTTCAACCGAGTCGAGAGAGCCGGGAACTTGTGAGGTGTGCATGTCCTGGTGAGCCTCCACCTTTTATAGGTGGGTGCAGCCTCGACTGTACAGAGACAGACCAGACCAGCTGCACCACACAGACACTTCAAACCTCATCTGAGGAGAAAAAACATATACATACATACATATACACACACACATATATATATATATATATGTCTTACTATTAAAAAAATTAATAAAGTTAGGGTTCCTTTACAATGTCAGAAGGAGGGAGGCACTAAGGCACCGCCTTCTGCCCCTCGACGCCCTCGCGGTGCCCCCTCCTTCTGACAGGAACTTCCTACAGACCAGGTATGAAGGATGCCTGAGTGGACATACAAAACTCACAAGTTCCTGGCTCTCACGGCTCCTATGCAGAGGGTTAGTCGAAGAAGGAGGGGCATCGCGAGGGGCGTCGGGGGACGGGGGACTGTGCCTCACTGCCCTCCCCTTCTCCAAGAAACCCGTCTTCAACCGAGTCGAGAGAGCCGGGAACTTGTGAGGTGTGCATGTCCTGGTGAGCCTCCACCTTTTATAGGTGGGTGCAGCCTCGACTGTACAGAGACAGACCAGACCAGCTGCACCACACAGACACTTCAAACCTCATCTGAGGACAAAAAACATATACATACATACATATACACACACACACATATATATATATATATATATATGTCTTACTATTAAAAAAATTAATAAAGTTAGGGTTCCTTTACAATGTCAGAAGGAGGGAGGCACTAAGGCACCGCCTTCCGCCCCTCGACGCCCTCGCGGTGCCCCCTCCTTCTGACAGGAACTTCCTACAGACCAGGTATGAATGATGCCTGAGTGGACATACAAAACTCACAAGTTCCTGGCTCTCATGGCTCCTATGCAGAGGGTTAGTCGAAGAAGGAGGGGCATCGCGAGGGGCGTCGGGGGACTGTGCCTCACTGCCCTCCCCTTCTCCAAGAAACCCGTCTTCAACCGAGTCGAGAGAGCCGGGAACTTGTGAGGTGTGCATGTCCTGGTGAGCCTCCACCTTTTATAGGTGGGTGCAGCCTCGACTGTACAGAGACAGACCAGACCAGCTGCACCACACAGACACTTCAAACCTCATCTGAGGACAAAAAACATATACATACATACATATACACACACACACATATATATATATATATGTCTTACTATTAAAAAAATTAATAAAGTTAGGGAACCTTTACAATGTCAGAAGGAGGGAGGCACTAAGGCACCGCCTTCCGCCCCTCGACGCCCTCGCGGTGCCCCCTCCTTCTGACAGGAACTTCCTAGAGACCAGGTATGAAGGATGCCTGAGTGGACATACAAAACTCACAAGTTCCTGGCTCTCACGGCTCCTATGCAGAGGGTTAGTCGAAGAAGGAGGGGCATCGCGAGGGGCGTCGGGGGACTGTGCCTCACTGCCCTCCCCTTCTCCAAGAAACCCGTCTTCAACCGAGTCGAGAGAGCCGGGAACTTGTGAGGTGTGCATGTCCTGGTGAGCCTCCACCTTTTATAGGTGGGTGCAGCCTCGACTGTACAGAGACAGACCAGACCAGCTGCACCACACAGACACTTCAAACCTCATCTGAGGACAAAAAACATATACATACATACATATACACACACACATATATATATATATATATGTCTTACTATTAAAAAAATTAATAAAGTTAGGGTTCCTTTACAATGTCAGAAGGAGGGAGGCACTAAGGCACCGCCTTCTGCCCCTCGACACCCTCGCGGTGCCCCCTCCTTCTGACAGGAACTTCCTACAGACCAGGTATGAAGGATGCCTGAGTGGACATACAAAACTCACAAGTTCCTGGCTCTCACGGCTCCTATGCAGAGGGTTAGTCGAAGAAGGAGGGGCATCGCGAGGGGCGTCGGGGACGGGGGACTGTGCCTCACTGCCCTCCCCTTCTCCAAGAAACCCGTCTTCAACCGAGTCGAGAGAGCCGGGAACTTGTGAGGTGTGCATGTCCTGGTGAGCCTCCACCTTTTATAGGTGGGTGCAGCCTCGACTGTACAGAGACAGACCAGACCAGCTGCACCACACAGACACTTCAAACCTCATCTGAGGAGAAAAAACATATACATACATACATATACACACACACATATATATATATATATATATATATATATATATATATGTCTTACTATTAAAAAAATTAATAAAGTTAGGGTTCCTTTACAATGTCAGAAGGAGGGAGGCACTAAGGCACCGCCTTCCGCCCCTCGACGCCCTCGCGGTGCCCCCTCCTTCTGACAGGAACTTCCTACAGACCAGGTATGAAAGATGCCTGAGTGGACATACAAAACTCACAAGTTCCTGGCTCTCACGGCTCCTATGCAGAGGGTTAGTCGAAGAAGGAGGGGCATCGCGAGGGGCGTCGGGGGACGGGGGACGGGGGACTGTGCCTCACTGCCCTCCCCTTCTCCAAGAAACCCGTCTTCAACCGAGTCGAGAGAGCCGGGAACTTGTGAGGTGTGCATGTCCTGGTGAGCCTCCACCTTTTATAGGTGGGTGCAGCCTCGACTGTACAGAGACAGACCAGACCAGCTGCACCACACAGACACTTCAAACCTCATCTGAGGACAAAAAACATATACATACATACATATACACACACACATATATATATATATATATGCCTTACTATTAAAAAAATTAATAAAGTTATGGTTCCTTTACAATGTCAGAAGGAGGGAGGCACTAAGGCACCGCCTTCCGCCCCTCGACGCCCTCGCGGTGCCCCCTCATTCTGACAGGAACTTCCTACAGACCAGGTATGAAAGATGCCTGAGTGGACATACAAAACTCACAAGTTCCTGGCTCTCACGGCTCCTATGCAGAGGGTTAGTCGAAGAAGGAGGGGCATCGCGAGGGGCGTCGGGGGACGGGGGACTGTGCCTCATTGCCCTCCCCTTCTCCAAGAAACCCGTGTTCAACCGAGTCGAGAGAGCCGGGAACTTGTGAGGTGTGCATGTCCTGGTGAGCCTCCACCTTTTATAGGTGGGTGCAGCCTCGACTGTACAGAGACAGACCAGACCAGCTGCACCACACAGACACTTCAAACCTCATCTGAGGACAAAAAACATATACATACATACATATACACACACACACACATATATATATATATATATGTCTTACTATTAAAAAAATTAATAAAGTTAGGGAACCTTTACAATGTCAGAAGGAGGGAGGCACTAAGGCACCGCCTTCCGCCCCTCGACGCCCTCGCGGTGCCCCCTCCTTCTGACAGGAACTTCCTAGAGACCAGGTATGAAGGATGCCTGAGTGGACATACAAAACTCACAAGTTCCTGGCTCTCACGGCTCCTATGCAGAGGGTTAGTCGAAGAAGGAGGGGCATCGCGAGGGGCGTCGGGGGACGGGGGACTGTGCCTCATTGCCCTCCCCTTCTCCAAGAAACCCGTCTTCAACCGAGTCGAGAGAGCCGGGAACTTGTGAGGTGTGCATGTCCTGGTGAGCCTCCACCTTTTATAGGTGGGTGCAGCCTCGACTGTACAGAGACAGACCAGACCAGCTGCACCACACAGACACTTCAAACCTCATCTGAGGACAAAAAACATATACATACATACATATACACACACACACATATATATATATATATATGTCTTACTATTAAAAAAATTAATAAAGTTAGGGTTCCTTTACAATGTCAGAAGGAGGGAGGCACTAAGGCACCGCCTTCCGCCCCTCGACGCCCTCGCGGTGCCCCCTCATTCTGACAGGAACTTCCTACAGACCAGGTATGAATGATGCCTGAGTGGACATACAAAACTCACAAGTTCCTGGCTCTCACGGCTCCTATGCAGAGGGTTAGTCGAAGAAGGAGGGGCATCGCGAGGGGCGTCGGGGGACGGGGGACTGTGCCTCACTGCCCTCCCCTTCTCCAAGAAACCCGTCTTCAACCGAGTCGAGAGAGCCGGGAACTTGTGAGGTGTGCATGTCCTGGTGAGCCTCCACCTTTTATAGGTGGGTGCAGCCTCGACTGTACAGAGACAGACCAGACCAGCTGCACCACACAGACACTTCAAACCTCATCTGAGGACAAAAAACATATACATACATACATATACACACACACACACATATATATATATATATATATATGTCTTACTATTAAAAAAATTAATAAAGTTAGGGTTCCTTTACAATGTCAGAAGGAGGGAGGCACTAAGGCACCGCCTTCCGCCCTTCGACGCCCTCGCGGTGCCCCCTCCTTCTGACAGGAACTTCCTACAGACCAGGTATGAAGGATGCCTGAGTGGACATACAAAACTCACAAGTTCCTGGCTCTCACGGCTCCTATGCAGAGGGTTAGTCGAAGAAGGAGGGGCATCGCGAGGGGCGTCGGGGGACTGTGCCTCACTGCCCTCCCCTTCTCCAAGAAACCAGTCTTCAACCGAGTCGAGAGAGCCGGGAACTTGTGAGGTGTGCATGTCCTGGTGAGCCTCCACCTTTTATAGGTGGGTGCAGCCTCGACTGTACAGAGACAGACCAGACCAGCTGCACCACACAGACACTTCAAACCTCATCTGAGGACAAAAAACATATACATACATACATATACACACACACATATATATATATATATATGTCTTACTATTAAAAAAATTAATAAAGTTATGGTTCCTTTACAATGTCAGAAGGAGGGAGGCACTAAGGCACCGCCTTCCGCCCCTCGACGCCCTCGCGGTGCCCCCTCCTTCTGACAGGAACTTCCTACAGACCAGGTATGAAAGATGCCTGAGTGGACATACAAAACTCACAAGTTCCTGGCTCTCACGGCTCCTATGCAGAGGGTTAGTCGAAGAAGGAGGGGCATCGCGAGGGGCGTCGGGGGACGGGGGACGGGGGACTGTGCCTCACTGCCCTCCCCTTCTCCAAGAAACCCGTGTTCAACCGAGTCGAGAGAGCCGGGAACTTGTGAGGTGTGCATGTCCTGGTGAGCCTCCACCTTTTATAGGTGGGTGCAGCCTCGACTGTACAGAGACAGACCAGACCAGCTGCACCACACAGACACTTCAAACCTCATCTGAGGACAAAAAACATATACATACATACATATACACACACACATATATATATATATGTCTTACTATTAAAAAAATTAATAAAGTTAGGGAACCTTTACAATGTCAGAAGGAGGGAGGCACTAAGGCACCGCCTTCCGCCCCTCGACGCCCTCGCGGTGCCCCCTCCTTCTGACAGGAACTTCCTAGAGACCAGGTATGAAGGATGCCTGAGTGGACATACAAAACTCACAAGTTCCTGGCTCTCACGGCTCCTATGCAGAGGGTTAGTCGAAGAAGGAGGGGCATCGCGAGGGGCGTCGGGGGACGGGGGACTGTGCCTCATTGCCCTCCCCTTCTCCAAGAAACCCGTCTTCAACCGAGTCGAGAGAGCCGGGAACTTGTGAGGTGTGCATGTCCTGGTGAGCCTCCACCTTTTATAGGTGGGTGCAGCCTCGACTGTACAGAGACAGACCAGACCAGCTGCACCACACAGACACTTCAAACCTCATCTGAGGACAAAAAACATATACATACATACATATACACACACACATATATATATATATATATATATGTCTTACTATTAAAAAAATTTATAAAGTTAGGGTTCCTTTACAATGTCAGAAGGAGGGAGGCACTAAGGCACCGCCTTCCGCCCCTCGACGCCCTCGCGGTGCCCCCTCATTCTGACAGGAACTTCCTACAGACCAGGTATGAATGATGCCTGAGTGGACATACAAAACTCACAAGTTCCTGGCTCTCACGGCTCCTATGCAGAGGGTTAGTCGAAGAAGGAGGGGCATCGCGAGGGGCGTCGGGGGACGGGGGACTGTGCCTCACTGCCCTCCCCTTCTCCAAGAAACCCGTCTTCAACCGAGTCGAGAGAGCCGGGAACTTGTGAGGTGTGCATGTCCTGGTGAGCCTCCACCTTTTATAGGTGGGTGCAGCCTCGACTGTACAGAGACAGACCAGACCAGCTGCACCACACAGACACTTCAAACCTCATCTGAGGACAAAAAACATATACATACATACATATACACACACACACACATATATATATATATATATATATGTCTTACTATTAAAAAAATTAATAAAGTTAGGGTTCCTTTACAATGTCAGAAGGAGGGAGGCACTAAGGCACCGCCTTCTGCCCCTCGACGCCCTCGCGGTGCCCCCTCCTTCTGACAGGAACTTCCTACAGACCAGGTATGAAGGATGCCTGAGTGGACATACAAAACTCACAAGTTCCTGGCTCTCACGGCTCCTATGCAGAGGGTTAGTCGAAGAAGGAGGGGCATCGCGAGGGGCGTCGGGGGACGGGGGACTGTGCCTCACTGCCCTCCCCTTCTCCAAGAAACCCGTCTTCAACCGAGTCGAGAGAGCCGGGAACTTGTGAGGTGTGCATGTCCTGGTGAGCCTCCACCTTTTATAGGTGGGTGCAGCCTCGACTGTACAGAGACAGACCAGACCAGCTGCACCACACAGACACTTCAAACCTCATCTGAGGAGAAAAAACATATACATACATACATATACACACACACATATATATATATATATATATGTCTTACTATTAAAAAAATTAATAAAGTTAGGGTTCCTTTACAATGTCAGAAGGAGGGAGGCACTAAGGCACCGCCTTCCGCCCCTCGACGCCCTCGCGGTGCCCCCTCCTTCTGACAGGAACTTCCTACAGACCAGGTATGAAAGATGCCTGAGTGGACATACAAAACTCACAAGTTCCTGGCTCTCACGGCTCCTATGCAGAGGGTTAGTCGAAGAAGGAGGGGCATCGCGAGGGGCGTCGGGGGACGGGGGACTGTGCCTCACTGCCCTCCCCTTCTCCAAGAAACCCGTCTTCAACCGAGTCGAGAGAGCCGGGAACTTGTGAGGTGTGCATGTCCTGGTGAGCCTCCACCTTTTATAGGTGGGTGCAGCCTCGACTGTACAGAGACAGACCAGACCAGCTGCACCACACAGACACTTCAAACCTCATCTGAGGACAAAAAACATATACATACATAACATATACACACACACACATATATATATATATATGTCTTACTATTAAAAAAATAATAAAGTTAGGGTTCCTTTACAATGTCAAAAGGAGGGAGGCACTAAGGCACCGCCTTCCGCCCCTCGACGCCCTCGCGGTGCCCCCTCCTTCTGACAGGAACTTCCTAGAGACCAGGTATGAAGGATGCCTGAGTGGACATACAAAACTCACAAGTTCCTGGCTCTCACGGCTCCTATGCAGAGGGTTAGTCGAAGAAGGAGGGGCATCGCGAGGGGCGTCGGGGGACTGTGCCTCACTGCCCTCCCCTTCTCCAAGAAACCCGTCTTCAACCGAGTCGAGAGAGCCGGGAACTTGTGAGGTGTGCATGTCCTGGTGAGCCTCCACCTTTTATAGGTGGGTGCAGCCTCGACTGTACAGAGACAGACCAGACCAGCTGCACCACACAGACACTTCAAACCTCATCTGAGGACAAAAAACATATACATACATACATATACACACACACATATATATATATATATATGTCTTACTATTAAAAAAATTAATAAAGTTAGGGTTCCTTTACAATGTCAGAAGGAGGGAGGCACTAAGGCACCGCCTTCTGCCCCTCGACACCCTCGCGGTGCCCCCTCCTTCTGACAGGAACTTCCTACAGACCAGGTATGAAGGATGCCTGAGTGGACATACAAAACTCACAAGTTCCTGGCTCTCACGGCTCCTATGCAGAGGGTTAGTCGAAGAAGGAGGGGCATCGCGAGGGGCGTCGGGGGACGGGGGACTGTGCCTCACTGCCCTCCCCTTCTCCAAGAAACCCGTCTTCAACCGAGTCGAGAGAGCCGGGAACTTGTGAGGTGTGCATGTCCTGGTGAGCCTCCACCTTTTATAGGTGGGTGCAGCCTCGACTGTACAGAGACAGACCAGACCAGCTGCACCACACAGACACTTCAAACCTCATCTGAGGAGAAAAAACATATACATACATACATATACACACACACATATATATATATATATATGTCTTACTATTAAAAAAATTAATAAAGTTAGGGTTCCTTTACAATGTCAGAAGGAGGGAGGCACTAAGGCACCGCCTTCCGCCCCTCGACGCCCTCGCGGTGCCCCCTCCTTCTGACAGGAACTTCCTACAGACCAGGTATGAAAGATGCCTGAGTGGACATACAAAACTCACAAGTTCCTGGCTCTCACGGCTCCTATGCAGAGGGTTAGTCGAAGAAGGAGGGGCATCGCGAGGGGCGTCGGGGGACGGGGGACGGGGGACTGTGCCTCACTGCCCTCCCCTTCTCCAAGAAACCCGTCTTCAACCGAGTCGAGAGAGCCGGGAACTTGTGAGGTGTGCATGTCCTGGTGAGCCTCCACCTTTTATAGGTGGGTGCAGCCTCGACTGTACAGAGACAGACCAGACCAGCTGCACCACACAGACACTTCAAACCTCATCTGAGGACAAAAAACATATACATACATACATATACACACACACATATATATATATATATATATGTCTTACTATTAAAAAAATTAATAAAGTTAGGGTTCCTTTACAATGTCAGAAGGAGGGAGGCACTAAGGCACCGCCTTCCGCCCCTCGACGCCCTCGCGGTGCCCCCTCCTTCTGACAGGAACTTCCTACAGACCAGGTATGAAAGATGCCTGAGTGGACATACAAAACTCACAAGTTCCTGGCTCTCACGGCTCCTATGCAGAGGGTTAGTCGAAGAAGGAGGGGCATCGCGAGGGGCGTCGGGGGACGGGGGACTGTGCCTCATTGCCCTCCCCTTCTCCAAGAAACCCGTGTTCAACCGAGTCGAGAGAGCCGGGAACTTGTGAGGTGTGCATGTCCTGGTGAGCCTCCACCTTTTATAGGTGGGTGCAGCCTCGACTGTACAGAGACAGACCAGACCAGCTGCACCACACAGACACTTCAAACCTCATCTGAGGACAAAAAACATATACATACATACATATACACACACACACATATATATATATATATATGTCTTACTATTAAAAAAATTAATAAAGTTAGGGTTCCTTTACAATGTCAGAAGGAGGGAGGCACTAAGGCACCGCCTTCCGCCCCTCGACGCCCTCGCGGTGCCCCCTCATTCTGACAGGAACTTCCTACAGACCAGGTATGAATGATGCCTGAGTGGACATACAAAACTCACAAGTTCCTGGCTCTCACGGCTCCTATGCAGAGGGTTAGTCGAAGAAGGAGGGGCATCGCGAGGGGCGTCGGGGGACGGGGGACTGTGCCTCACTGCCCTCCCCTTCTCCAAGAAACCCGTCTTCAACCGAGTCGAGAGAGCCGGGAACTTGTGAGGTGTGCATGTCCTGGTGAGCCTCCACCTTTTATAGGTGGGTGCAGCCTCGACTGTACAGAGACAGACCAGACCAGCTGCACCACACAGACACTTCAAACCTCATCTGAGGACAAAAAACATATACATACATAACATATACACACACACACATATATATATATATATGTCTTACTATTAAAAAAATAATAAAGTTAGGGTTCCTTTACAATGTCAGAAGGAGGGAGGCACTAAGGCACCGCCTTCCGCCCCTCGACGCCCTCGCGGTGCCCCCTCCTTCTGACAGGAACTTCCTAGAGACCAGGTATGAAGGATGCCTGAGTGGACATACAAAACTCACAAGTTCCTGGCTCTCACGGCTCCTATGCAGAGGGTTAGTCGAAGAAGGAGGGGCATCGCGAGGGGCGTCGGGGGACTGTGCCTCACTGCCCTCCCCTTCTCCAAGAAACCCGTCTTCAACCGAGTCGAGAGAGCCGGGAACTTGTGAGGTGTGCATGTCCTGGTGAGCCTCCACCTTTTATAGGTGGGTGCAGCCTCGACTGTACAGAGACAGACCAGACCAGCTGCACCACACAGACACTTCAAACCTCATCTGAGGAGAAAAAACATATACATACATACATATACACACACACATATATATATATATATATGTCTTACTATTAAAAAAATTAATAAAGTTAGGGTTCCTTTACAATGTCAGAAGGAGGGAGGCACTAAGGCACCGCCTTCCGCCCCTCGACGCCCTCGCGGTGCCCCCTCCTTCTGACAGGAACTTCCTACAGACCAGGTATGAAAGATGCCTGAGTGGACATACAAAACTCACAAGTTCCTGGCTCTCACGGCTCCTATGCAGAGGGTTAGTCGAAGAAGGAGGGGCATCGCGAGGGGCGTCGGGGGACGGGGGACGGGGGACTGTGCCTCACTGCCCTCCCCTTCTCCAAGAAACCCGTCTTCAACCGAGTCGAGAGAGCCGGGAACTTGTGAGGTGTGCATGTCCTGGTGAGCCTCCACCTTTTATAGGTGGGTGCAGCCTCGACTGTACAGAGACAGACCAGACCAGCTGCACCACACAGACACTTCAAACCTCATCTGAGGACAAAAAACATATACATACATACATATACACACACACATATATATATATATATATATGTCTTACTATTAAAAAAATTAATAAAGTTAGGGTTCCTTTACAATGTCAGAAGGAGGGAGGCACTAAGGCACCGCCTTCCGCCCCTCGACGCCCTTGCGGTGCCCCCTCCTTCTGACAGGAACTTCCTACAGACCAGGTATGAAAGATGCCTGAGTGGACATACAAAACTCACAAGTTCCTGGCTCTCACGGCTCCTATGCAGAGGGTTAGTCGAAGAAGGAGGGGCATCGCGAGGGGCGTCGGGGGACGGGGGACTGTGCCTCATTGCCCTCCCCTTCTCCAAGAAACCCGTGTTCAACCGAGTCGAGAGAGCCGGGAACTTGTGAGGTGTGCATGTCCTGGTGAGCCTCCACCTTTTATAGGTGGGTGCAGCCTCGACTGTACAGAGACAGACCAGACCAGCTGCACCACACAGACACTTCAAACCTCATCTGAGGACAAAAAACATATACATACATACATATACACACACACACACATATATATATATGTCTTACTATTAAAAAAATTAATAAAGTTAGGGAACCTTTACAATGTCAGAAGGAGGGAGGCACTAAGGCACCGCCTTCCGCCCCTCGACGCCCTCGCGGTGCCCCCTCCTTCTGACAGGAACTTCCTAGAGACCAGGTATGAAGGATGCCTGAGTGGACATACAAAACTCACAAGTTCCTGGCTCTCACGGCTCCTATGCAGAGGGTTAGTCGAAGAAGGAGGGGCATCGCGAGGGGCGTCGGGGGACGGGGGACTGTGCCTCATTGCCCTCCCCTTCTCCAAGAAACCCGTCTTCAACCGAGTCGAGAGAGCCGGGAACTTGTGAGGTGTGCATGTCCTGGTGAGCCTCCACCTTTTATAGGTGGGTGCAGCCTCGACTGTACAGAGACAGACCAGACCAGCTGCACCACACAGACACTTCAAACCTCATCTGAGGACAAAAAACATATACATACATACATATACACACACACACATATATATATATATATATGTCTTACTATTAAAAAAATTAATAAAGTTAGGGTTCCTTTACAATGTCAGAAGGAGGGAGGCACTAAGGCACCGCCTTCCGCCCCTCGACGCCCTCGCGGTGCCCCCTCATTCTGACAGGAACTTCCTACAGACCAGGTATGAAGGATGCCTGAGTGGACATACAAAACTCACAAGTTCCTGGCTCTCACGGCTCCTATGCAGAGGGTTAGTCGAAGAAGGAGGGGCATCGCGAGGGGCGTCGGGGGACGGGGGACTGTGCCTCACTGCCCTCCCCTTCTCCAAGAAACCCGTCTTCAACCGAGTCGAGAGAGCCGGGAACTTGTGAGGTGTGCATGTCCTGGTGAGCCTCCACCTTTTATAGGTGGGTGCAGCCTCGACTGTACAGAGACAGACCAGACCAGCTGCACCACACAGACACTTCAAACCTCATCTGAGGACAAAAAACATATACATACATACATATACACACACACACACACATATATATATATATATATATGTCTTACTATTAAAAAAATTAATAAAGTTAGGGTTCCTTTACAATGTCAGAAGGAGGGAGGCACTAAGGCACCGCCTTCCGCCCTTCGACGCCCTCGCGGTGCCCCCTCCTTCTGACAGGAACTTCCTACAGACCAGGTATGAAGGATGCCTGAGTGGACATACAAAACTCACAAGTTCCTGGCTCTCACGGCTCCTATGCAGAGGGTTAGTCGAAGACGGAGGGGCATCGCGAGGGGCGTCGGGGGACTGTGCCTCACTGCCCTCCCCTTCTCCAAGAAACCCGTCTTCAACCGAGTCGAGAGAGCCGGGAACTTGTGAGGTGTGCATGTCCTGGTGAGCCTCCACCTTTTATAGGTGGGTGCAGCCTCGACTGTACAGAGACAGACCAGACCAGCTGCACCACACAGACACTTCAAACCTCATCTGAGGAGAAAAAACATATACATACATACATATACACACACACATATATATATATATATATGTCTTACTATTAAAAAAATTAATAAAGTTAGGGTTCCTTTACAATGTCAGAAGGAGGGAGGCACTAAGGCACCGCCTTCCGCCCCTCGACGCCCTCGCGGTGCCCCCTCCTTCTGACAGGAACTTCCTACAGACCAGGTATGAAAGATGCCTGAGTGGACATACAAAACTCACAAGTTCCTGGCTCTCACGGCTCCTATGCAGAGGGTTAGTCGAAGAAGGAGGGGCATCGCGAGGGGCGTCGGGGGACGGGGGACGGGGGACTGTGCCTCACTGCCCTCCCCTTCTCCAAGAAACCCGTCTTCAACCGAGTCGAGAGAGCCGGGAACTTGTGAGGTGTGCATGTCCTGGTGAGCCTCCACCTTTTATAGGTGGGTGCAGCCTCGACTGTACAGAGACAGACCAGACCAGCTGCACCACACAGACACTTCAAACCTCATCTGAGGACAAAAAACATATACATACATACATATACACACACACATATATATATATATATATATGTCTTACTATTAAAAAAATTAATAAAGTTAGGGTTCCTTTACAATGTCAGAAGGAGGGAGGCACTAAGGCACCGCCTTCCGCCCCTCGACGCCCTCGCGGTGCCCCCTCCTTCTGACAGGAACTTCCTACAGACCAGGTATGAAAGATGCCTGAGTGGACATACAAAACTCACAAGTTCCTGGCTCTCACGGCTCCTATGCAGAGGGTTAGTCGAAGAAGGAGGGGCATCGCGAGGGGCGTCGGGGGACGGGGGACTGTGCCTCATTGCCCTCCCCTTCTCCAAGAAACCCGTGTTCAACCGAGTCGAGAGAGCCGGGAACTTGTGAGGTGTGCATGTCCTGGTGAGCCTCCACCTTTTATAGGTGGGTGCAGCCTCGACTGTACAGAGACAGACCAGACCAGCTGCACCACACAGACACTTCAAACCTCATCTGAGGACAAAAAACATATACATACATACATATACACACACACACACATATATATATATGTCTTACTATTAAAAAAATTAATAAAGTTAGGGAACCTTTACAATGTCAGAAGGAGGGAGGCACTAAGGCACCGCCTTCCGCCCCTCGACGCCCTCGCGGTGCCCCCTCCTTCTGACAGGAACTTCCTAGAGACCAGGTATGAAGGATGCCTGAGTGGACATACAAAACTCACAAGTTCCTGGCTCTCACGGCTCCTATGCAGAGGGTTAGTCGAAGAAGGAGGGGCATCGCGAGGGGCGTCGGGGGACGGGGGACTGTGCCTCATTGCCCTCCCCTTCTCCAAGAAACCCGTCTTCAACCGAGTCGAGAGAGCCGGGAACTTGTGAGGTGTGCATGTCCTGGTGAGCCTCCACCTTTTATAGGTGGGTGCAGCCTCGACTGTACAGAGACAGACCAGACCAGCTGCACCACACAGACACTTCAAACCTCATCTGAGGACAAAAAACATATACATACATACATATACACACACACACATATATATATATATATATGTCTTACTATTAAAAAAATTAATAAAGTTAGGGTTCCTTTACAATGTCAGAAGGAGGGAGGCACTAAGGCACCGCCTTCCGCCCCTCGACGCCCTCGCGGTGCCCCCTCATTCTGACAGGAACTTCCTACAGACCAGGTATGAATGATGCCTGAGTGGACATACAAAACTCACAAGTTCCTGGCTCTCACGGCTCCTATGCAGAGGGTTAGTCGAAGAAGGAGGGGCATCGCGAGGGGCGTCGGGGGACGGGGGACTGTGCCTCACTGCCCTCCCCTTCTCCAAGAAACCCGTCTTCAACCGAGTCGAGAGAGCCGGGAACTTGTGAGGTGTGCATGTCCTGGTGAGCCTCCACCTTTTATAGGTGGGTGCAGCCTCGACTGTACAGAGACAGACCAGACCAGCTGCACCACACAGACACTTCAAACCTCATCTGAGGACAAAAAACATATACATACATACATATACACACACACACACACATATATATATATATATATATGTCTTACTATTAAAAAAATTAATAAAGTTAGGGTTCCTTTACAATGTCAGAAGGAGGGAGGCACTAAGGCACCGCCTTCCGCCCTTCGACGCCCTCGCGGTGCCCCCTCCTTCTGACAGGAACTTCCTACAGACCAGGTATGAAGGATGCCTGAGTGGACATACAAAACTCACAAGTTCCTGGCTCTCACGGCTCCTATGCAGAGGGTTAGTCGAAGACGGAGGGGCATCGCGAGGGGCGTCGGGGGACTGTGCCTCACTGCCCTCCCCTTCTCCAAGAAACCCGTCTTCAACCGAGTCGAGAGAGCCGGGAACTTGTGAGGTGTGCATGTCCTGGTGAGCCTCCACCTTTTATAGGTGGGTGCAGCCTCGACTGTACAGAGACAGACCAGACCAGCTGCACCACACAGACACTTCAAACCTCATCTGAGGACAAAAAACATATACATACATACATATACACACACACACACATATATATATATATATGTCTTACTATTAAAAAAATTAATAAAGTTAGGGTTCCTTTACAATGTCAGAAGGAGGGAGGCACTAAGGCACCGCCTTCCGCCCTTCGACGCCCTCGCGGTGCCCCCTCCTTCTGACAGGAACTTCCTACAGACCAGGTATGAAGGATGCCTGAGTGGACATACAAAACTCACAAGTTCCTGGCTCTCACGGCTCCTATGCAGAGGGTTAGTCGAAGAAGGAGGGGCATCGCGAGGGGCGTCGGGGGACTGTGCCTCACTGCCCTCCCCTTCTCCAAGAAACCCGTCTTCAACCGAGTCGAGAGAGCCGGGAACTTGTGAGGTGTGCATGTCCCGGTGAGCCTCCACCTTTTATAGGTGGGTGCAGCCTCGACTGTACAGAGACAGACCAGACCAGCTGCACCACACAGACACTTCAAACCTCATCTGAGGAGAAAAAACATATACATACATACATATACACACACACATATATATATATATATATGTCTTACTATTAAAATAATTAATAAAGTTAGGGTTCCTTTACAATGTCAGAAGGAGGGAGGCACTAAGGCACCGCCTTCCGCCCCTCGACGCCCTCGCGGTGCCCCCTCCTTCTGACAGGAACTTCCTACAGACCAGGTATGAAGGATGCCTGAGTGGACATACAAAACTCACAAGTTCCTGGCTCTCACGGCTCCTATGCAGAGGGTTAGTCGAAGAAGGAGGGGCATCGCGAGGGGCGTCGGGGGACGGGGGACTGTGCCTCACTGCCCTCCCCTTCTCCAAGAAACCCGTCTTCAACCGAGTCGAGAGAGCCGGGAACTTGTGAGGTGTGCATGTCCTGGTGAGCCTCCACCTTTTATAGGTGGGTGCAGCCTCGACTGTACAGAGACAGACCAGACCAGCTGCACCACACAGACACTTCAAACCTCATCTGAGGACAAAAAACATATACATACATACATATACACACACACACACACACATATATATATATATATGTCTTACTATTAAAAAAATTAATAAAGTTAGGGTTCCTTTACAATGTCAGAAGGAGGGAGGCACTAAGGCACCGCCTTCCGCCCCTCGACGCCCTCGCGGTGCCCCCTCATTCTGACAGGAACTTCCTACAGACCAGGTATGAATGATGCCTGAGTGGACATACAAAACTCACAAGTTCCTGGCTCTCACGGCTCCTATGCAGAGGGTTAGTCGAAGAAGGAGGGGCATCGCGAGGGGCGTCGGGGGACGGGGGACTGTGCCTCATTGCCCTCCCCTTCTCCAAGAAACCCGTCTTCAACCGAGTCGAGAGAGCCGGGAACTTGTGAGGTGTGCATGTCCTGGTGAGCCTCCACCTTTTATAGGTGGGTGCAGCCTCGACTGTACAGAGACAGACCAGACCAGCTGCACCACACAGACACTTCAAACCTCATCTGAGGACAAAAAACATATACATACATACATATACACACACACACACATATATATATATATATGTCTTACTATTAAAAAAATTAATAAAGTTAGGGTTCCTTTACAATGTCAGAAGGAGGGAGGCACTAAGGCACCGCCTTCCGCCCTTCGACGCCCTCGCGGTGCCCCCTCCTTCTGACAGGAACTTCCTACAGACCAGGTATGAAGGATGCCTGAGTGGACATACAAAACTCACAAGTTCCTGGCTCTCACGGCTCCTATGCAGAGGGTTAGTCGAAGAAGGAGGGGCATCGCGAGGGGCGTCGGGGGACTGTGCCTCACTGCCCTCCCCTTCTCCAAGAAACCCGTCTTCAACCGAGTCGAGAGAGCCGGGAACTTGTGAGGTGTGCATGTCCTGGTGAGCCTCCACCTTTTATAGGTGGGTGCAGCCTCGACTGTACCCACCTTTTATAGGTGGGTGCAGCCTCGACTGTACAGAGACAGACCAGACCAGCTGCACCACACAGACACTTCAAACCTCATCTGAGGAGAAAAAACATATACACACACACATATATATATATATATATGTCTTACTATTAAAAAAATTAATAAAGTTATGGTTCCTTTACAATGTCAGAAGGAGGGAGGCACTAAGGCACCGCCTTCCGCCCCTCGACGCCCTCGCGGTGCCCCCTCCTTCTGACAGGAACTTCCTACAGACCAGGTATGAAGGATGCCTGAGTGGACATACAAAACTCACAAGTTCCTGGCTCTCACGGCTCCTATGCAGAGGGTTAGTCGAAGAAGGAGGGGCATCGCGAGGGGCGTCGGGGGACGGGGGACTGTGCCTCACTGCCCTCCCCTTCTCCAAGAAACCCGTCTTCAACCGAGTCGAGAGAGCCGGGAACTTGTGAGGTGTGCATGTCCTGGTGAGCCTCCACCTTTTATAGGTGGGTGCAGCCTCGACTGTACAGAGACAGACCAGACCAGCTGCACCACACAGACACTTCAAACCTCATCTGAGGACAAAAAACATATACATACATACATATACACACACACACACACACACACATATATATATATATATGTCTTACTATTAAAAAAATTAATAAAGTTATGGTTCCTTTACAATGTCAGAAGGAGGGAGGCACTAAGGCACCGCCTTCCGCCCCTCGACGCCCTTGCGGTGCCCCCTCCTTCTGACAGGAACTTCCTACAGACCAGGTATGAAGGATGCCTGAGTGGACATACAAAACTAACAAGTTCCTGGCTCTCACGGCTCCTATGCAGAGGGTTAGTCGAAGAAGGAGGGGCATCGCGAGGGGCGTCGGGGGACGGGGGACTGTGCCTCACTGCCCTCCCCTTCTCCAAGAAACCCGTCTTCAACCGAGTCGAGAGAGCCGGGAACTTGTGAGGTGTGCATGTCCTGGTGAGCCTCCACCTTTTATAGGTGGGTGCAGCCTCGACTGTACAGAGACAGACCAGACCAGCTGCACCACACAGACACTTCAAACCTCATCTGAGGACAAAAAACATATACATACATACATATACACACACACATATATATATATATATATGTCTTACTATTAAAAAAATTAATAAAGTTAGGGTTCCTTTACAATGTCAGAAGGAGGGAGGCACTAAGGCACCGCCTTCCGCCCCTCGACGCCCTCGCGGTGCCCCCTCCTTCTGACAGGAACTTCCTACAGACCAGGTATGAAGGATGCCTGAGTGGACATACAAAACTCACAAGTTCCTGGCTCTCACGGCTCCTATGCAGAGGGTTAGTCGAAGAAGGAGGGGCATCGCGAGGGGCGTCGGGGGACGGGGGACTGTGCCTCACTGCCCTCCCCTTCTCCAAGAAACCCGTCTTCAACCGAGTCGAGAGAGCCGGGAACTTGTGAGGTGTGCATGTCCTGGTGAGCCTCCACCTTTTATAGGTGGGTGCAGCCTCGACTGTACAGAGACAGACCAGACCAGCTGCACCACACAGACACTTCAAACCTCATCTGAGGACAAAAAACATATACATACATACATATACACACACACATATATATATATATATATATATGTCTTACTATTAAAAAAATTAATAAAGTTAGGGTTCCTTTACAATGTCAGAAGGAGGGAGGCACTAAGGCACCGCCTTCCGCCCCTCGACGCCCTCGCGGTGCCCCCTCCTTCTGACAGGAACTTCCTACAGACCAGGTATGAAGGATGCCTGAGTGGACATACAAAACTAACAAGTTCCTGGCTCTCACGGCTCCTATGCAGAGGGTTAGTCGAAGAAGGAGGGGCATCGCGAGGGGCGTCGGGGGACGGGGGACTGTGCCTCACTGCCCTCCCCTTCTCCAAGAAACCCGTCTTCAACCGAGTCGAGAGAGCCGGGAACTTGTGAGGTGTGCATGTCCTGGTGAGCCTCCACCTTTTATAGGTGGGTGCAGCCTCGACTGTACAGAGACAGACCAGACCAGCTGCACCACACAGACACTTCAAACCTCATCTGAGGACAAAAAACATATACATACATACATATATATATATCTTACTATTAAAAAAATTAATAAAGTTAGGGTTCCTTTACAATGTCAGAAGGAGGGAGGCACTAAGGCACCGCCTTCCGCCCCTCGACGCCCTCGCGGTGCCCCCTCCTTCTGACAGGAACTTCCTACAGACCAGGTATGAAGGATGCCTGAGTGGACATACAAAACTCACAAGTGCCTGGCTCTCACGGCTCCTATGCAGAGGGTTAGTCGAAGAAGGAGGGGCATCGCGAGGGGCGTCGGGGGACGGGGGACTGTGCCTCATTGCCCTCCCCTTCTCCAAGAAACCCGTCTTCAACCGAGTCGAGAGAGCCGGGAACTTGTGAGGTGTGCATGTCCTGGTGAGCCTCCACCTTTTATAGGTGGGTGCAGCCTCGACTGTACAGAGACAGACCAGACCAGCTGCACCACACAGACACTTCAAACCTCATCTGAGGAGAAAAAACATATACATACATACATATACACACACACATATATATATATATATATATATGTCTTACTATTAAAAAAATTAATAAAGTTAGGGTTCCTTTACAATGTCAGAAGGAGGGAGGCACTAAGGCACCGCCTTCCGCCCCTCGACGCCCTCGCGGTGCCCCCTCCTTCTGACAGGAACTTCCTACAGACCAGGTATGAAGGATGCCTGAGTGGACATACAAAACTCACAAGTTCCTGGCTCTCACGGCTCCTATGCAGAGGGTTAGTCGAAGAAGGAGGGGAATCGCGAGGGGCGTCGGGGGACGGGGGACTGTGCCTCACTGCCCTCCCCTTCTCCAAGAAACCCGTCTTCAACCGAGTCGAGAGAGCCGGGAACTTGTGAGGTGTGCATGTCCTGGTGAGCCTCCACCTTTTATAGGTGGGTGCAGCCTCGACTGTACAGAGACAGACCAGACCAGCTGCACCACACAGACACTTCAAACCTCATCTGAGGACAAAAAACATATACATACATACATATACACACACACACATATATATATATATATGTCTTACTATTAAAAAAATTAATAAAGTTAGGGAACCTTTACAATGTCAGAAGGAGGGAGGCACTAAGGCACCGCCTTCCGCCCCTCGACGCCCTCGCGGTGCCCCCTCCTTCTGACAGGAACTTCCTACAGACCAGGTATGAAGGATGCCTGAGTGGACATACAAAACTCACAAGTTCCTGGCTCTCACGGCTCCTATGCAGAGGGTTAGTCGAAGAAGGAGGGGCATCGCGAGGGGCGTCGGGGGACTGTGCCTCATTGCCCTCCCCTTCTCCAAGAAACCCGTCTTCAACCGAGTCGAGAGAGCCGGGAACTTGTGAGGTGTGCATGTCCTGGTGAGCCTCCACCTTTTATAGGTGGGTGCAGCCTCGACTGTACAGAGACAGACCAGACCAGCTGCAACACACAGACACTTCAAACCTCATCTGAGGACAAAAAACATATACATACATACATATACACACACACACATATATATATATATATGTCTTACTATTAAAAAAATTAATAAAGTTAGGGTTCCTTTACAATGTCAGAAGGAGGGAGGCACTAAGGCACCGCCTTCCGCCCCTCGACGCCCTCGCGGTGCCCCCTCATTCTGACAGGAACTTCCTACAGACCAGGTATGAATGATGCCTGAGTGGACATACAAAACTCACAAGTTCCTGGCTCTCACGGCTCCTATGCAGAGGGTTAGTCGAAGAAGGAGGGGCATCGCGAGGGGCGTCGGGGGACGGGGGACTGTGCCTCACTGCCCTCCCCTTCTCCAAGAAACCCGTCTTCAACCGAGTCGAGAGAGCCGGGAACTTGTGAGGTGTGCATGTCCTGGTGAGCCTCCACCTTTTATAGGTGGGTGCAGCCTCGACTGTACAGAGACAGACCAGACCAGCTGCACCACACAGACACTTCAAACCTCATCTGAGGACAAAAAACATATACATACATACATATACACACACACACACACATATATATATATATATATATGTCTTACTATTAAAAAAATTAATAAAGTTAGGGTTCCTTTACAATGTCAGAAGGAGGGAGGCACTAAGGCACCGCCTTCCGCCCTTCGACGCCCTCGCGGTGCCCCCTCCTTCTGACAGGAACTTCCTACAGACCAGGTATGAAGGATGCCTGAGTGGACATACAAAACTCACAAGTTCCTGGCTCTCACGGCTCCTATGCAGAGGGTTAGTCGAAGACGGAGGGGCATCGCGAGGGGCGTCGGGGGACTGTGCCTCACTGCCCTCCCCTTCTCCAAGAAACCCGTCTTCAACCGAGTCGAGAGAGCCGGGAACTTGTGAGGTGTGCATGTCCCGGTGAGCCTCCACCTTTTATAGGTGGGTGCAGCCTCGACTGTACAGAGACAGACCAGACCAGCTGCACCACACAGACACTTCAAACCTCATCTGAGGAGAAAAAACATATACATACATACATATACACACACACATATATATATATATATATGTCTTACTATTAAAAAAATTAATAAAGTTAGGGTTCCTTTACAATGTCAGAAGGAGGGAGGCACTAAGGCACCGCCTTCCGCCCCTCGACGCCCTCGCGGTGCCCCCTCCTTCTGACAGGAACTTCCTACAGACCAGGTATGAAGGATGCCTGAGTGGACATACAAAACTCACAAGTTCCTGGCTCTCACGGCTCCTATGCAGAGGGTTAGTCGAAGAAGGAGGGGCATCGCGAGGGGCGTCGGGGGACGGGGGACTGTGCCTCACTGCCCTCCCCTTCTCCAAGAAACCCGTCTTCAACCGAGTCGAGAGAGCCGGGAACTTGTGAGGTGTGCATGTCCTGGTGAGCCTCCACCTTTTATAGGTGGGTGCAGCCTCGACTGTACAGAGACAGACCAGACCAGCTGCACCACACAGACACTTCAAACCTCATCTGAGGACAAAAAACATATACATACATACATATACACACACACACACACACATATATATATATATATGTCTTACTATTAAAAAAATTAATAAAGTTAGGGTTCCTTTACAATGTCAGAAGGAGGGAGGCACTAAGGCACCGCCTTCCGCCCCTCGACGCCCTCGCGGTGCCCCCTCATTCTGACAGGAACTTCCTACAGACCGGGTATGAATTATGCCTGAGTGGACATACAAAACTCACAAGTTCCTGGCTCTCAGGGCTCCTATGCAGAGGGTTAGTCGAAGAAGGAGGGGCATCGCGAGGGGCGTCGGGGGACGGGGGACTGTGCCTCATTGCCCTCCCCTTCTCCAAGAAACCCGTCTTCAACCGAGTCGAGAGAGCCGGGAACTTGTGAGGTGTGCATGTCCTGGTGAGCCTCCACCTTTTATAGGTGGGTGCAGCCTCGACTGTACAGAGACAGACCAGACCAGCTGCACCACACAGACACTTCAAACCTCATCTGAGGACAAAAAACATATACATACATACATATACACACACACACACACACATATATATATATATATGTCTTACTATTAAAAAAATTAATAAAGTTAGGGTTCCTTTACAATGTCAGAAGGAGGGAGGCACTAAGGCACCGCCTTCCGCCCTTCGACGCCCTCGCGGTGCCCCCTCCTTCTGACAGGAACTTCCTACAGACCAGGTATGAAGGATGCCTGAGTGGACATACAAAACTCACAAGTTCCTGGCTCTCACGGCTCCTATGCAGAGGGTTAGTCGAAGAAGGAGGGGCATCGCGAGGGGCGTCGGGGGACTGTGCCTCACTGCCCTCCCCTTCTCCAAGAAACCCGTCTTCAACCGAGTCGAGAGAGCCGGGAACTTGTGAGGTGTGCATGTCCTGGTGAGCCTCCACCTTTTATAGGTGGGTGCAGCCTCGACTGTACCCACCTTTTATAGGTGGGTGCAGCCTCGACTGTACAGAGACAGACCAGACCAGCTGCACCACACAGACACTTCAAACCTCATCTGAGGAGAAAAAACATATACACACACACATATATATATATATATATGTCTTACTATTAAAAAAATTAATAAAGTTATGGTTCCTTTACAATGTCAGAAGGAGGGAGGCACTAAGGCACCGCCTTCCGCCCCTCGACGCCCTCGCGGTGCCCCCTCCTTCTGACAGGAACTTCCTACAGACCAGGTATGAAGGATGCCTGAGTGGACATACAAAACTCACAAGTTCCTGGCTCTCACGGCTCCTATGCAGAGGGTTAGTCGAAGAAGGAGGGGCATCGCGAGGGGCGTCGGGGGACGGGGGACTGTGCCTCACTGCCCTCCCCTTCTCCAAGAAACCCGTCTTCAACCGAGTCGAGAGAGCCGGGAACTTGTGAGGTGTGCATGTCCTGGTGAGCCTCCACCTTTTATAGGTGGGTGCAGCCTCGACTGTACAGAGACAGACCAGACCAGCTGCACCACACAGACACTTCAAACCTCATCTGAGGACAAAAAACATATACATACATACATATACACACACACACACACACATATATATATATATATGTCTTACTATTAAAAAAATTAATAAAGTTATGGTTCCTTTACAATGTCAGAAGGAGGGAGGCACTAAGGCACCGCCTTCCGCCCCTCGACGCCCTTGCGGTGCCCCCTCCTTCTGACAGGAACTTCCTACAGACCAGGTATGAAGGATGCCTGAGTGGACATACAAAACTAACAAGTTCCTGGCTCTCACGGCTCCTATGCAGAGGGTTAGTCGAAGAAGGAGGGGCATCGCGAGGGGCGTCGGGGGACGGGGGACTGTGCCTCACTGCCCTCCCCTTCTCCAAGAAACCCGTCTTCAACCGAGTCGAGAGAGCCGGGAACTTGTGAGGTGTGCATGTCCTGGTGAGCCTCCACCTTTTATAGGTGGGTGCAGCCTCGACTGTACAGAGACAGACCAGACCAGCTGCACCACACAGACACTTCAAACCTCATCTGAGGACAAAAAACATATACATACATACATATACACACACACATATATATATATATATATATATGTCTTACTATTAAAAAAATTAATAAAGTTAGGGTTCCTTTACAATGTCAGAAGGAGGGAGGCACTAAGGCACCGCCTTCCGCCCCTCGACGCCCTCGCGGTGCCCCCTCCTTCTGACAGGAACTTCCTACAGACCAGGTATGAAGGATGCCTGAGTGGACATACAAAACTCACAAGTTCCTGGCTCTCACGGCTCCTATGCAGAGGGTTAGTCGAAGAAGGAGGGGCATCGCGAGGGGCGTCGGGGGACGGGGGACTGTGCCTCACTGCCCTCCCCTTCTCCAAGAAACCCGTCTTCAACCGAGTCGAGAGAGCCGGGAACTTGTGAGGTGTGCATGTCCTGGTGAGCCTCCACCTTTTATAGGTGGGTGCAGCCTCGACTGTACAGAGACAGACCAGACCAGCTGCACCACACAGACACTTCAAACCTCATCTGAGGACAAAAAACATATACATACATACATATACACACACACACACATATATATATATATGTCTTACTATTAAAAAAATTAATAAAGTTATGGTTCCTTTACAATGTCAGAAGGAGGGAGGCACTAAGGCACCGCCTTCCGCCCCTCGACGCCCTCGCGGTGCCCCCTCCTTCTGACAGGAACTTCCTACAGACCAGGTATGAAGGATGCCTGAGTGGACATACAAAACTCACAAGTTCCTGGCTCTCACGGCTCCTATGCAGAGGGTTAGTCGAAGAAGGAGGGGCATCGCGAGGGGCGTCGGGGGACTGTGCCTCATTGCCCTCCCCTTCTCCAAGAAACCCGTCTTCAACCGAGTCGAGAGAGCCGGGAACTTGTGAGGTGTGCATGTCCTGGTGAGCCTCCACCTTTTATAGGTGGGTGCAGCCTCGACTGTACAGAGACAGACCAGACCAGCTGCACCACACAGACACTTCAAACCTCATCTGAGGACAAAAAACATATACATACATACATATACACACACACACATATATATATATATATATATGTCTTACTATTAAAAAAATTAATAAAGTTAGGGTTCCTTTACAATGTCAGAAGGAGGGAGGCACTAAGGCACCGCCTTCCGCCCCTCGACGCCCTCGCGGTGCCCCCTCATTCTGACAGGAACTTCCTACAGACCAGGTATGAATGATGCCTGAGTGGACATACAAAACTCACAAGTTCCTGGTTCTCACGGCTCCTATGCAGAGGGTTAGTCGAAGAAGGAGGGGCATCGCGAGGGGCGTCGGGGGACGGGGGACTGTGCCTCACTGCCCTCCCCTTCTCCAAGAAACCCGTCTTCCACCGAGTCGAGAGAGCCGGGAACTTGTGAGGTGTGCATGTCCTGGTGAGCCTCCACCTTTTATAGGTGGGTGCAGCCTCGACTGTACAGAGACAGACCAGACCAGCTGCACCACACAGACACTTCAAACCTCATCTGAGGACAAAAAACATATACATACATACATATACACACACACACACACACATATATATATATATATGTCTTACTATTAAAAAAATTAATAAAGTTAGGGTTCCTTTACAATGTCAGAAGGAGGGAGGCACTAAGGCACCGCCTTCCGCCCTTCGACGCCCTCGCGGTGCCCCCTCCTTCTGACAGGAACTTCCTACAGACCAGGTATGAAGGATGCCTGAGTGGACATACAAAACTCACAAGTTCCTGGCTCTCACGGCTCCTATGCAGAGGGTTAGTCGAAGAAGGAGGGGCATCGCGAGGGGCGTCGGGGGACTGTGCCTCACTGCCCTCCCCTTCTCCAAGAAACCCGTGTTCAACCGAGTCGAGAGAGCCGGGAACTTGTGAGGTGTGCATGTCCTGGTGAGCCTCCACCTTTTATAGGTGGGTGCAGCCTCGACTGTACAGAGACAGACCAGACCAGCTGCACCACACAGACACTTCAAACCTCATCTGAGGACAAAAAACATATACATACATACATATATATATATCTTACTATTAAAAAAATAATAAAGTTAGGGTTCCTTTACAATGTCAGAAGGAGGGAGGCATATTTACATACATATATACACATACACACATATATACATACATACATACATATATACATAAATACATACATACATACATACATACATATATACATACATACATACATATATATATATATATTCAAACCTCAAGAACAAAAACCAGAGGATAAAAACTACAAGAACAATATAAATATGGAGAAAACTAACCTTAGAAACATGCAGGGTGACAGGAGACAGCAGCACTGCAGACATGAGGACAGGCAGACAGTTCAGGCTGTGTGAGAGTCAAGTTCACTCCTATATATGACCTCCTATCGCAGAATGCGTTACTGTGACAACGCAGGCTTTGTGCTTTGGAACGGCCTGTGATCTTACGTCACACTAGCCCGGATCAATTTGAAAAAGGCGTTTTTGTCTGAAAATGCTCGTGTCCAAACTACCGTTTTCACAGAGTTGTGTGTCCACATTGAAACGGCCGAAAACGCTTACGTTCCAGTACTGCGCATGCGTGAAACGCAAGGTGACTCGACCTGCCTCATTTCTGTCTGCCGGCTCTTTGAAACGTGCGGCAAAATGAAAAGGAAAAGCCACGAGTTTTTTAAATGGACTAGCAATGAGGTGGAGTTGTTGCTGCAAGTAATACAAAAGTACGAAGTTGCAAAAGCGATTGAGAATTAACGAATTTGAAGAAAAGCTATCTGGAGCATGTACAAACTGATATTAATCTTTAACGGGGCTGTCACAATTTATCACATGATTGCATCACTTGACTAGGCTATGTCCACATGTATGGGTATTTTTGAAAACGTAGATTTTTCTATGCGTTTGTACCTTTCGTCCACACGTTTCGGCCACTGAAAACGGAGAGTTTTAAAAATTCCTGCCTGGGTGGAGATTTTCAAGAACTCCGTTTTTGCGTTTACTATGGACAAGGAAAACGGAGAAAACGCAGGGTCAAAGGTGTGCGCCTTTTTTGACGTCACACTGTGCGCCAAGTTATTGTTTTGGTGAAATTAATTTCTACAATGGCGGACTTAGACAAAATACTGTTAATTTTCTTCTCTGTAGTGTTTAAATGCTTACATACACAGACAGTTACGGTCCCTCCACACATAGTACTCAGTTCTGCTTCTTTGCGCCGCCATCTTTGTTTACTCTTTCCCGCCCAGGCGTCTAGACATCTGATTGGCCAACATTTCTACACGGTTAGGAATATATCGCCACCTGTTGCTTTGGCATGCTCCTGGCAGCATTTTCCTTCGTTTTTGGTGTTGAGGCGTGGATGGGATTTTTTAAAAAAAACCAAAAATCTCAGTTTTCAGAAATACCCGTGTATGTGTGGACGTAGTCTACAATGTATCATTGTTTTTAAAAAGGCTCCAGTTCGCTTTCCACAATGCTACGCGAAAACGGCGTCAAATGTATACGCTTTGGAGAGCGTTTTCAAAACGCTGCGCTTTCCTTGACCGAAAACGCTGTCTCAGTGTGGACGGAAGGCCAAAACGGAGAGAAAAAGATGCGTTTTCAAACGAAAACGCATCTGAGTGATGAGTCATGATAGCATTACAGGCTGTTCACTTTTAAGTGTGGTAATTAGAAATATTTCAAAATAAAATACACACAAATATACTGTAAGAAAAAAGGCTTTTATTTTTTAGTATATGCTGAATTATCAGTTTCAAAGCTACTCTACCAGAGTTTCACTAAAAAATGAAACAAAGGATAAGTTTTAACCCTTTCATGCATGAATTATGACAACCTCTCAGCCAATAGCTTCTCTAAAATCAATAGAAATCCAACATTAAGTTCAGCTGAAGGTCAAACTGCAACAAAAAACTCTTTAATCAACAGTTTACGTTAAAAACGGCTTCTTCTTTTGGAAAAAAAAAACAAAAAAAAAAACGAACAGAAATCCCAGTACAGTACAGTTCCTTTGTATCGTGCTGCTGCCACCTGCTGCTCTGGGGTGGGAACAACAACACTTTGGATTTGCGTTCGTTATCAGCAACAAATGAGTTTTACTTTTGAGGCTGCAGTTTTTAGTTATGTTTATTTGTTGGATCCCATCAGTTTTTCTTCGAAGAGCCGAAAGACTTTCAGTTACTTATGATAAACTGTTTGTCTTATACAAACAGATAAATACAGAAAACAAAGAAGAAAACAAAGCTTGTATTCTATTTGATTTTCAAGATATTGAACTTTATTTTTTCCATTTCACCGAGTTCTTTTTTCCATGTACTTTTTGTCCAATAATTTTTTTAATAATCAGATTAATGTTTATTTTAAAATTAAGAATTATTTATATTTTTTATATTTGCTATATACTGAGCTGAAACATCCTTCTGTGTAGTCATGTAACACATTATTTTAAAATAATATATTTTAAACAGGTGGATGCAGGAATTAAGAGTTAAAACAGAGTCTTGTTCCATTTAAGCTATCTTTATTTCACATTTATTTGTACACAATAAATACAGTTAAACATCCATGGGTGTGTAAATACGACGCCTGGCAGCCTCCGCATAGCCGACGCTGTAAAACGTGGGAGTTTTTACGTCCTTTTTTAAAAAAATGAATTTCAGATTCTGACTTGATGCATAATCAAGACCAGTAAACAGGTTAACAAAAAATTCTCTAATGGAAAAGAAACTTTAGGTATTCTTTTAATACAACAGGGTAAATGCAAACTTCAAAAATAAGTTTGATGTCATTCAGATCTCAAGGAGATCAACGAGAACGCAGCGTCACGGCTGACGGATACCTCTTTTCCTCTGATCAGCTTCAGCTACAGTTTAATTGTTTTTGTTTTCTTAAAATCCTAATTCTAAAAACAAAAAAGGGGAAAAAAGCTGTGCCATTACTTGCACAGATATCCATCTCTAAGCTCTCCGTAAACTATCAATACGATCGATAAGTCATATCTCAATCAAAGACACTACAATGGCTATTTACGGCTAAATAACAGGAAGTATTGATACCAATACGGCTGGTAAACAAACATCAAACAGGAAATATTGAACAAAACATCCACAATACTGAAAAGGAATAAGAAGACATCAGAAAGTGCTTCACTATAGATTTTAAACTGGACAGCTAGCAGCTCAGGATGGTTTCCTCCTTAAAAATAAAAGGCATCTTTAAACTGCACATGCTCAGTGTAAACGGTCCTCCCCAACAGCGACTGTTACTGGCATCATTAGTGTCGTAAAAACAGTTTTTTTCTGTATTATGCAACATAAAAACAAAAGAGTTAGACTGTGTGTTTACGTGCTATGTTTCCCACTTTAAACTTTTCCTAAACATTAGAAGGGGAAAAAAAGATAAGGGATCCAAAACAATCACAGGTAAAAATTGCCACTTTTCCCTTGTTTGTGTAACCGCGAGCGGTCCCGTGTGTCGGCGGAGAGGACCAGCCTCTTTTCGAGACTTTTGGTTTGCTCACAAGTGCAGCTCTGTTGCATAGACGTGAATCTGATGGTGGTAACAAAGAGCTACGACGTGAGACACAACGGGGGCGAAATCATAACTATAACATAAAAAATTCTTTCTTCAATCCATAAACGAGGAGAAATTCTGCAGCTAAGGCATCCATAACACGATCAGTTAGAAGTGATGTTTTCCGACGAGCTGAAGGAAGAACTTATCTGTTTTCTTGCAGAGACTTTAATGTGAAACCGGAGCCAGGAGGCAGTTTATCTTAAACATCATCGACTAATGAAGCCAAAAAAGAAGTGAAAACATGTGCAATACCCGTGTGGAGCACGGGCAGCCTAAAGATCGCTCAGGTGAAAACAGAAAATTGATTTATGGTTTGCTGATGATGTAATTAGCGATTATCAGACTATTTTTGCCGATTACTGCTCACAATTTCTTTGTATTTTGACTTCAAACAACTTTTTTTTTTTGCGATTAAGTGTCAACAGAGATACAGAAAAGTGGTTACACCTAAAAAGCAAGGTCACTGAAGGCAGCGGTGTGGTTGTACAATGGTGCTGTAACCTTGCCCTGTCACCAGGGGGCGACGTCAAAATATCTGCTGTTGTCTTGTTGGCCCTTGGCTTACGGTGCATTCCAGATTGAGTCGGAAGTCGGAATTCCTGAGCTCCCAGTAGTAATTTTCATCTGGAACTCCCCCTCAACTAGTATTTCCTTCTTGGAAAGTCAGAGCAGCCTCAACAATCCAAGATGGTGACAGAGAACATAAACATAATCTGCTCTGTCACTCACCTGTATTTGTGACTCATGATATAAGCCACACGCTAAGCACTTACCACATTCTATCAATGAACGTGCTGCAGCTAAAATAAATCCCATCTTACTTTGCTTTTCTGACTTTCCTGCTGGAGTGCACAAACTCGGGAATGACGTCACTGCCAAAAAGGACCACAGACATCAGAACATTGACACAGCTGCCAGGTTGGAAAAGTGAAGCAACAAAAAAAAACTGTACTCTATTTACAGGCCACCAGGGGGCGACCCCTGCGTCTGTAAAAGACTTCTGGTCCTATAGAGGTCTCTGGGACCTCTGAACAGTTCCCTGATGTGTTCAAGGGTTCAGTTTCTCATTTCAGAACACAGCTGAAATTATCAAGACTCACTGAAGGGGTGTGAAATGTGTCTAAATCTAGGGAACACAGGCCTGATCGACGATATGTTCTGCAGACTCGTGTCTTTGTTCATAAACAGAAAAATGAAGGTAAAACACAAACGCTTCCTTCAGTTTGACCTCTCAAAGGTCAAGGTCAGTCCAGTCTAACATGTTTTACTTTAACATGAAACGCTGCTATGACCGAGTCTCAAACAACAGAAAATCCAGGGTCTGCTCATCAGCTAACCACTCTGTTTTATGCTGTCGGTGGGTTAAATATCATGAAACGCCTCATTCAGTCAGCTGCATGTTCTTTAGAACCAAACTGGCTGCTCGAACTGATGAATGATACCACACTGAGCTCTCTGCAAGGGAACGAATGAGCTCGACTCCCTAAAATATCAGCTAGCGAGTCCAAACACACTGATTTTTATTAACGGATAAAATGATGTTAACTTTTCTATCAACTTCTTTTGCTCGTTATCACCTTATTAACTGTTCGGGGGTGAGAATGAAGCCTTGTACAAACTCTGGGTAAGGTAGTGTTGAGAAACGAGAACACTGAACGGGAAGTTAAAAGAAAAAGGCGCAGCGGTGTTCCTTCTCCGAGTGGGGGGGCTTCTTCCGTCTCCAGGCGTCTTCAGGAGTTTTTAAGTTTCCTTGGGTTTCCTTTGGGAGTATTTTTACGAGTCCCTGCTCGAGGGGGTGCCGCCTTCACACCAGTGTGATCTCAACCTCCTCTCGCCGCTTCACCTGCCCGCGAGGATGCTGCTTCGGCACGTACCTGTAAAAATCCACCGGCTCAGTTAAAATGAAGATAAAAAAGGTCTGCTGTCATTTACGTCACCACAGAAGGTTTTACTCACGGGTCGGATGGTGCCACCGCCGCTCTCCGGGTATTTGGGGGGTTGGGGGGAGCTTTGTGCTGGACCTGAAGAGGGCAGAGGAGGCAGATTATTATTCACACCAGCCTTTTTTGTTACAGATAACCACTCACAGACAAACCAGAGATTCTCACTGTGAAAGGGGCTTTTGTGTGGAGCCGGCGGCGGTCTGTGGTGTCCGTTGTGATAGGAGGGTGGTCGGCCAATGGGAGAGGCTGTGGCGCTGCAGGGACTCGACACTGGAGAGGACACGGTGGGGGTCTGAAGGGGGCTGCTGTGGAGAGGTCCCGGCTGGAAGGGACCACGAGGGGAGCGCTCGCACTGAGAGAGTGTGGACGGGGAAGCCTTCAACACAAACAGTGGACAGGTGTGCAAACTTTAATATTTTATATAAAATAAAAAGAAATAAATTATTTAACAACACAGTACTTAGTGTCATAAATAAGTTGCTACAGTAGATTCGTACTGCGCTGATGTAGAGGCAGCTGATCCAGGGGGGGACACAGTGTGTGTGCGTTCAACCAGAAGAACTTTAATTGTATAGAACATGAAATTTAGCGGCTAAGTCAGCGTGAGCCTACCTGTGTGCTGCCGTCTCTTTGCCCATCTCCATTCTCGCTGGTCACGGTGAGATCCTCCACAAGAACTGCGGGGAACACACCAACAACGCCGTTAAACTCGCCCTCCCAGAAGCCATCGTCCTCGTGGGTCTCTCTGCTCAGGATGCGGATGATGGCGCCTTCTGGGAACGACAGCTCATCTTCCGTTTGTCCCGCGTAGTCGTACGAAGCCTTTGCGAATGAAACTGCAACACAGACAGTGGCAACGAGGGTATTAAACAAAGCAGGAAATCAAAACTCCGATATTATCTGGTGGAGGCGGATCTCACCACTGGAGTCTCCGTTGACGGAGCCGGTTGGGAGTTCGGTTTCAGGTTCGGTGGAGTTGCTGGAGGAATGGGATCGGGCGTCCAGCGCGGCCAGCGACTGCAGCATGCTCAGCAGGCTGTTGGAGGAGGGCAGCTGCAGGTATTTCTCCGGGACGTAGCCCACCTGTCCGCTACGGTTTCTGGCCTGGAAACACAGACAATGCACACAGACGATGACAACAGCCAAAAATGTTTCAACAGGAAAACTCCTAATGAGAAAAAATAAAGTCAGATGTAAAGAGTAGGGCTGTAACAATATCACTGCATCGTCGCCAGAATTTAATAACAGCCACAAAGAGAATAATAGGAGAGCTTTTGTTCTCTCTTCCTGAATTAACGAGAAATCTAAAATCCTAAACAAGCCTCTGCTGAATTCATGAAGCTTGATTTCATGAACACCGGTGGCCTCCCCTTCCGCTGCTTACTTATTTTCATTCAGATTGAAAACACTCAGAGGTATTGGGATCTCTGTTGGGGCATGCTGTGGGGAATCACAGCACTAAAACAGATCTATATAAATGATATTGCTCACATTTTTATGTATGATTATATTCATTAAAATAAATACCCCATTAAAACACTATATCTGTATATGAGAAGATAATCACCTAAGTAAATATACATAAAATATTGGCTCAACACGTGGAACATTTGCACAATGGCTCACAGGAAAGCCAGACTTACACAATAAACAAAAGTAAAACAGCAACAATGCACAATGTTCCTTCAGGGAAATGATCGGAAAACAACCACACACAAAGTACACAATGACTACACACCAGCAGCTCTGCAGAGGCGTTTATAAAAGAATGACTTCACACAATGATGGGAGCATCCACAGCTGACATTTCTACATTTAAGTATAAACCACTGACCACCCGAAAAATGTCCTCAAAGACTTCTCAAATTTTCTCCCAAAGGTCCAGGAGCAACTTTGTAACAGTCTGTGACAAACAAAGTGAAAATGATAACTAAGTAGCTGGGAGATCATCAAATTAACATTTTATATCCATGACCAGGTCACTCCGCAGATCTAAAACTGATCAAGAGTCCACGAACCGCTGTTAAAAAGCAGAAGCTGACAAACTGTGATCACACCGGAGCGCTGCTGAGGCAGGATTGGATCACCATCAATCAGGATTTGGCCCAGATTTTCAGTAGCTGCACTTAAGGTATGAATTTAAAAACTGCCTCATTCATGAATTATTGCATTCACAAACTTGGGTGCCATGCCCGCCCACCTGCCTGCCCGGCTGGGTGACGAGAATCTCCCATCAGCCCTTTACGGCTGCGGGGCCAAAAAAAGAAGCAGAGAACTGTGTATTTGTACATTTTTTGATTTGTCTTTATGTTCAGCAGAGCTTCTACCACCCAGGCCAACCTGACCTGCCTCAATGCACCGCACGCATTTTAGTTGAATTATTCTAATTCCTGAAGCCACATCAGTCCAACTGATCCCAGAGAAACACTAAAACGTCCAGTAGATAGTCTGTACCGGTGCGAGGTCTTATAAAAACTGAAACTAAATGTTTGTCAAACAGTCTAAGAGCCAGAGAGTGAACTAATACACAAAACAACCAACCCTCAAACATGAGAGTGCTTCTGCTACATAACTGTGTTTGTGTTATTTTTGTACCTTGACCCAGTCCTCCATGTCGCCATCATCGATGACCTCCAAGATTTCCTGCTCCTCGATGGTCAGCTCGTCTGGCTGAGAAGCCTGCAGACAGACAAACACGTTAATTCAAATTAAAGCTGCGATGTAACAGTTTAACCATCTTCATTTCACCCGTGATGTATATTTTTCAAATACCGCCACACTGGTGAACGGACAAAAATGCTCACTGTGGCTTCAATAACATCAGCCAGAACACTGAAGAAAACACTGAGACCATGCCTGCATTTATACCACACTTTACTCAGGACTCAGGTAATATAAAACAACTAATACTCCAAAGCAGCACAAAACTCAGACTTACACTAGAATTTCTGTACAAATTCAGAGAGCAGGTGTTTTAAACCTGGACACAGAATCATTAGTGCCACAAAGTTTGGGAAAGTAAATCTAAATGGGGGTTAAACACGACTGGAACTGATTAAAAACAGCCAAAACAAAAAGTGGCTTTACTTCAAAGTCAGAATTATAATTGGTGACATGTTAAAGATCCACGTCCAATCCAAATATTTAAATCATGTGTGGAGAGGTTAACCGTATTTACATCTTAATAGATTTTATGACGACATCCATCCAGCAGGGATGGAGGAAATCCCAGCCAGCTTTGTAGGCTAACACAGAGAGCATCCACATTATAATGCACCACACAGACGGCAGACTTCAACCACACTTTCAGAAAATATAACAGGAATGAGTCTCCAGCTGTCTGCGTCAGTAACAGAAGCTTTAATCTAACAAGTTTGTCTTTTAATGAAGGAGGAACCTGGAGAGAACCACAGAGGCACAGGAGAACATGACAAGACACTTAAAAAGATTTAAATATTAATCATATAATTACCAGAAAATATGGTTAAACCTACAGAATCTTAAAAATACTTTTCCTTTCACTTCCAGCTGTTTTATGTATTCTGCATGAAAATGAGGTTTACGGAGGACAGAAAGTGTAACTCTGCAAGTCACTGTTCTTCTAAAAACACATTTTTTGTGGCTCCTGAATCTTCATCCATCAATATCCAGCTCCACCAGCTTCCTGCATTTTCTAATAATGACTGCTTCTGTAACTCCCAACACGCACTCCCCGTGCCTCGAGCTCGAGGCAAGGCCGGCCTCTGCACGTATTTTAAAGAGTTGTGAATACAGAAAGCGCAGAGATGCTGCAACAGCAATCAAACAGTGTTTTTTTCCAGAGCAGCGACACTGATTGTTTAGGAGACTAAACTCAGACTCGACTCGCTGCAAACACATGAGGCTTTGTAGATGTCACCATTTCTCTGGGCACTGACCGACTCATCGGCTACAACCCTGCTTAAGCGTGTGTCGTTACCTTGTAGGAGTAGAGCACTTTGCAGGTGAGTGGATAGTTTTTCAAGGTGCTGGAGGGGCTGGAGCTGCTGTCATCCAACACTTCACCGCTGTCCTCCATCTCCTCTTCATCCTCTCGCTCCAAATCTGCTGTTACCTACGGATGTTAGACCGACATCTGCGTTTAGGGCACAAATCTACAGCGCATATACTTCAAAACTACAGCACTGTGGAATTGGAGTTTTCGTCTTACGGAGAGTGAAGGATCGTGGGTACTGAGGTTGTTCCAGCGCTCGTTCTCCAGCTCCTCCATCACCTGGTTCATCGCACTCTTCAGCCACGTTTCAACCGGGACTCCAGCCTCCCTTAGCAGGTCCAGCCGGGCCTCGGCTTTCGCTTTCACCGTCTAGCAGCAAAAAAAATAAAAAATAAAGGTGAGTTAAAGACCACCAGACTTTCACAACCCACTGACAAGCCCCCCACCCCCCAAAGAATAAAGAAAACACAATGAGATTAGTATGAAAATAAAATAAATACTTAATGTGTTTTAAACACCTCTGCTCTCTTCTAACAGAACATTAATCCTTTAAATCTGTCACTTCACCTTTCAAACCAGCAGGTGGCGCACTGGGGCAACTTTAAATAAGGAGAAACTGATTCAGAAGATGGAGAAATCGCTGATCTAGAAGTTCAAAGGTTACCTCTGCCCTCCGGAGACTCTGCCTGGCCACCTCCATCTTGATCTCCAGTTCGCTGTTGTTTGGCTCCGAAGCTTCCTGGGTCCCGTATCCTCCAGGGCCTGAAAACAAAACAATTACAACTATTGTGGTGACGTATACAAAGGAACACATGGAATAGATGGAAACGGTCCAACAATAAAGCGATCAACATAACCAGGGACATCTGGAAACAGGTCGCTGCACGAGCTGTGCTCACTTATCTTAAACCAGCTTTCGCAATAAACCAGTGAGACGGAGCTCTTATCAATTTTATCCTTTCATGCCACAGTAAAATATGGAGAAGTTTATGATGCCGAGGTTTATTATTATCATCCAGCTGACCGACTTCGCTGCATTAAAGGCCAAATTCCAGTTTAATGGAAAAAAGTGACACATCAGTGCATTTTGTACACTTCCTGCAAAGATTTTCCAGGGATTGTGTGAGTAAGACAAACCACATCAGAATAACTCCAAACCCAAACACAGACATAACATGCACGTTTAGATTCAGAGACTTAAACTTCCCAGAGGATTTCCTTCTCTTTGCAGAACGTCACACTCATCATGTCCAAAGGGTCATTTTGACTCCTCTGGAATTGTAAAAACTGTTAAATTAAAATCCCATGATCATCATATTTCATGACTTTTCCTTATATGGGTTTATTCATTATATAGTGAAAGCAAAAGCAACAAAAATTACCACCACTCATACCTTTAACTGCTGAGGATATCATTTTGATAGGCATCGAAATTTATGTCAATGCCAATTTTATTTATAGAGCACATTTCATTACATGCAAAATGTGCTTAAACAGAAGAGGCTCAAGGCAGTGAGAACAAGAAAATAAAATTTAAAATAGAGATTGCAAATGCATTTTGATTAGAAGGCTGCAGTAACGTGAGCCAGAGCTACCTAGACATGACTGATGGGTAAATATATTGCCTCAACTGCTGCTGTTGCAGGATGGGGGCAGGTCTAGCATTACATTTTTTCTCAATATGAAAACATGGACTAATTTTAACATATTTTTAAATCCACAGATTCTCCAAAAAAGCTACAGGATCTATTTTTAACAATAGAGGGCTCAACAAGTAATCTGTAGCTCTAAAACTAGCAGATTTTTACACCCTAAGAGAGAATTTAAACATCAACTTTGTGGGACTTTTTTTAAGGTGCTTTATGTTTAAAACCGGAATTTGCCAATTTTTTTGCTTAGCTTTATGAATCTAACAAAACACAGAAAAGTTGTTTCTGTTGCGAAACAGCAGATGGTGCTACGCTGGCACTGACCGGATTGTAACAGATGGACTTTCAGGACGTTTCTGTGTCGAACAGCCATCCAGTCAGATCGTCGATGATGATGATGTGAAGTTGAGAGTTGTTTCCTCCGACGTTTCGGGGTCCCTCCAGACCCCAGTGTTTGTCATCGTAACTTACGAATGTGCATTGGGGTTGCGAAATACCCCATCGCCATTACTAAGGGGTCACAGTGTACCCACGGAGTAGAGAGCACCCCCATTCCTCGCGAAGGCCGGTTTACGCGTAACTTGGGGCCCACCCGGCTAAGCGCTTGCCTGCGAGGAGCAGGAGAATGGAGCAGAAGGAGGTAGGAAGGCGGCAGGGAGAGTCTGAGGCCCTCAAGGAGGGCGGTTTACGCGAACTCTGCCCTCTGTAAAGCCAAGCGTCCAACAGCGAGGCCCAGGAGAACTGAGGAGAGGGCCGGTTTACGTGAAGACTACCCTCTGTAAAGCTGAGCGTTTGCAAGCGCAGGGTAGAAGGACCAAGGAGAAGGAGGAAGGAGACGATGATGATGATTATGTGAAGTAACTGGTCCCTCCAGAGCTGTATCATTTTGAAATATACATACAACAAGCCAAACCACACCTTGGTCACACCAACCCTTTTCCACCCTGAGGATGTCCAACGCCATCCCAGTCTGGACTGTCAAAGGTGACTTTAACGCTACCTGTTCTGACATTCCTGCTCATTGCATTTCCTGGTCAGATTAGCCAATCTCTGCACATTACAATAAACATACTCAACATGGTCAACATTCTACTGCATGTTATCTCACAGTATTATAGATTCAAACTCTCCGATCTAGATAAGCAGTATGTTTATCTAGAGCTCCACTCTGTCTCTAAATATCGGATTTAATTTTTATGTTCGGTGTCCAATTTTAAGAATTTGACCATAAGTAAAATTAATGGTGTTATCACCCCCATCGGGGCTTACCTTTCCCACTTTTGATGATATTCCTCCCTCGATTATTCGCAATTACCTTCCTTTGGTATCGAAAAACTGTTGGTGTGGTCAAGTGGGTGCTATAGGAAAAAAGCTCAGGACAGAACAGTTATCAGTCATGTGTTTCATTTGCATATATTTGATTTCATATTGATCCTCTGAGTATAATGGTACATTTGAATTTGAATTTATCAAAACTAAACACAATAGGTTTTCCTTTCTTTACTTTGCTCTTGTTCTCTTGCAGTACCACATCCTATCACATGTCCCCGTCGGTTCTATTCTACTTTTCTAAATTATTGACTATTTCAATGGAGAACCTAAATCACGTGGACCAGTATTTGTTTTTACATATCTCTATTTTGAATGTGACAAGCCTACCATTTCCCTATTATTCATAGATATTGTTAAAGTTTTGGCTTTTTCCTCTATAAAATTTAATTGACTTTTTACAGTGGCCTGATATGGTTAATAGTAACATATTTTCTCCACTGTAACATTTGACACTTCCCCACAATATAATGTGATACATTAATTAAAACACAGCTAATAAAACACAATTTTCTTAATGCAAACATTAGTAACTCAAAATTAGCAACCAAAGGGTTCAGTCTGCAGTTCACACTCTCATGTGAAGCTACAGCCTCCCCCTTTAGTCTCTGTCATCCTTCTGCTCCTGCAAAAACAAAACAAAGCCAGACAAAACATCCACCCTTCTTTTACAGGCTGGGTGAATTGTTTGTGGACATTTACTAATCCTAAAGTCGGTACCGTTTTTGTCTCCGTATCAAGTCAGTTAAAACTTTTAGTCGTCAGTCCATCACAGTCCAGTTACATGCATACATCCACACACATTCATACCAGATATTGCTGCTAATGGAGTCTCACGCGCGACCTATTCGAGCATCCATCACCAGCAAGATGATGTCATCATTTTAAAGGAAAACAATTCCTTGTTTTTTGGACTGGATTGACTCGCTGCAATCCTTTTAGGCTCAGGACCATCTCATGTGATCAATGTCCCATATAAGTGAATCTCTCCAGGGCCCATTATAATCATGGAGAAGCACACTTTGCAACTGTTTTCAGTAAGAATATTTCATAGCACTTTAAATTTCAATCTTCCAGGCCTGGTTTAAAGAGCTGACTGTTAAATCATAAACTCACAAAATATGACCACCGGTGAATCACACCACTCAGACTTTCTTATTTCCGTGCACTGTAACAAAAGCAAAAACAAACGTACCCAATAAAATACTAATAACATAACACCTACTAGGGCCCGTTGCAGACATATCCAAACATAAAACCATCTCTCTCTCTCTTAGAGAAAGAAAACAATCCAAACCTCACTGATAAAATCAACCTAGTGCTAAGCAAAACCCAAAAATCAACCAGAAATTCACAGGAAAGTTTTGCTTCCTCCCGGGACAATATTGTGTAGGAATAAGAACCTCAGGTGCTATAGCAACTTTTGTTCCTCCTTGAATTAAATCTCAATCACAGAAAATGCGGTGCTCCGAAATAAAACTTTGACTATTAATTCCTCATTTTCACTCTGTACCACTGCTCCTTATCAGGCTGTGTGAAGCACAGTAAACAATTCAGTCGAGGCCTTGAGCAGCCGTACACAGACATCACGCGCAGACATTGTTTTCATAACCAAACTGTTTTAGATCTTGTCCCTTAAATCTACATAAATGCCCTCTGGGTGACATAAAACACATTCTAAGTAATCAATAGCTTTTTATAAAAATTATCTACTTGGATGTTTGTGTGCAGCATTTTGCATATCAGCATAAGCATTTGTTAGCAAAGCATTCTTCATTGCATCAGCATGTGTGTGCGTGTGCATCACTCTTCATTGCACGAGCATGTGCATCACTCTTCATTGCACGAGCATGTGCATCACTCTTCATTGCACGAGCATGTGCATGTGTATTTGTATTTGTATCAATTCTCAGTGAATCAGCGTTTCGGTTTGGGTTTGTGTGTGATTTCTCACTCAATCAACGAGTGCACATGTGTGTGTGTTTCTCTTCATTCTGGGTCAGTGTATTTAGGTGTGTGTGTGTGTGTGTGTGTGTGTGTGTTCATCACTTTCCTGTTCTGGTGTCTTGGGTAAACCACGGCCTGAAGCGTGCCCTGGGGTCCTGCCCTCCTCCTTTTCAGTCTGTTTGTGACCATTGTTGCTGTTCAAAGTTCAGTCCGTCCTGGTTCTGGCCCCAGTTGGGGCAGTCCTTTTCTCCAGTGTCCATGCTCACTGCAGGTGAAACCTGCATCTTCTTCCGTGTTTTGTCCGTTCTGAGGTGCCTCCTGACCTCAGTTGCTCCTCCTGTCTCTGGCACGCCCTTTTACTGCCCGATCATCCGTGTTGGTCCATCACTGTCCTGCACAGTGTTAATGCAGAGTTATTAAGGTCAGCCTTCTTTTGCTCGGCCTCACTTTTCATTCGGGCTTAATGGGCGTCTCGTCACAGCTCTGTCAGCTGAAGCTGTCTGAGAATTTTCCTCCGTGTAGTGAAACGGGCCTTAGGTTTAGCGCTCTCCGTCTCTGCTGCCTGAGATCGCTTTCCTGCAGCACTGTTGACATTCTCAGGCTGTTGTAGTGGGTCCAGCTGCTACAGCGTTTGGTCAGGGTCACATCGAAGATGGTAGAGGGGAGAGCAGGAGTCCAGGTCAGCCTCAGCTTCCAGGGCCGGCAAAGCAGCCTGTAATCAAGCATAAAGAGAAAAAACAAAAACAAAACAACAACAGGCGAACAGGAAAATGATGTTGTGTTGGCTGTGTTATTCAAAGAGGGGAGAAACACCGGGCCAGGCCCTGTGTCAGCCTTCTCTCCCCCTTTTTTTTGTTACAGACATTTTCATTACTATCATCAGTGCCTAACCGTCCAGTTTCTCTCTCTCTCTCCGGTCAGAAATCCCAATATATGTCATGTATGTAAGTGTAAGCGTGTCTTCATTGCATATGTATTTTTATAATCAGGTTTAATTCATGCATCTTTGCACTGAGCTGTGGATTCAAGCTGTCTCACTTCTGATTCTTTCCAAAAATAGTTTCACATGTAACAACTTGTATATGTGTTTTTCTATTCATTAATGTAATTGTTAGTTAGTTGCTCTCTTTATTTTACCTCTTTGTTGTGACGTGGTGGACATCTATAAACCATCATAAGTTCAGCCTTCAATTTCAATCCAATTATATCCTGTACGTTTGCACTCGAACTCGTCCGGGCTTGACCTCTGACTGGTCCCTGTCCCTCTCTTCTCACAGTGTCCTGTGTGGCCTTGAAATCTCCAGCAAATACAGTCCAAACTCAGCTGTCTCTGTTTCTTCTCCGTTGATCTTTTCGGTCTTTTCTTGTAGGTCAACTCCCAGCATGGCTGGTTTCCAGCTTGTGATTCAAAGTTCCATCAGTGGTGTTCATACATGCTGCTGCTTGACCCTTCAGTGTTATTGGTCAGTTGCACTGTCTTTTGCCTGCGGTTAACTCTTCAAGTCCACGATGTTCTGTCGGTCTTCATCAGGAGATTAATTGTCCTTTAAGCTTCTTCTCAGGGTGGGGACAAAGTGAGAGGTCAAGCTGTAAAATTTTAAGCCAAAGCCTGGCCTGTTTGTCGTGCCAATTCTGTTAATCTATCCTTTTGCCGCTGTACTCGAGTTTCCAGGTTGAGAGAAATCCACCTGTATTAACACACTAAAACATTCAATTAGTATTTCTTTTCTTAAAACATCCATTGGATTCATCTGCCTAGATTTTACTCTCTCTCTCTCTGGGTGCACACTTCACACAGTCAGGCAGTTGCCTTTTATGGGCATGCAGATTTCCTGTCACCCACACTGCTTCCTATCACACACACAGCTACTCACACCCAGCAGCTGCAAAGCCGTCTTCACGTTATCTATGCACACACTCAGTCGCAATCATCCGCTCCTCAATATGAATAAAACCAGTAGCAATTATCCATAAAAACACACACAAACACCCTTAAGAAATTTCACTGTATCTAATCATTCATTTATAATCACCGTGACAAATGTAATTCATATAAAGAACATCCCCTATAGGTGAAATTTCAATTCGGCAAGACCCCGAAATAAGCATGCCTTTTATCTAAATAAAAATGAAATTCCTACACCACATCCAGTGCTGAAATTCATACTTGATCACACCCTATATAATGATAAAATCAAATAGTAAATAAGTTCGTCAAACACAACTGCTTATATGTGATGAAACTGAAACAAAAACCACTTAAAATCTTACAAAATGCTGCTTCACACCACAAAAATGAAATAATTCAGCCCCGTATTCATCACTCAACTCCTCCACTCAATCTCACCCTGCCGACTGAAATGCCGGTCTAAATCATGCACAATTTGTCTCTTCTATATCAAAACCCAGCCAAACATCAAACATTCACCGTAATCAATCAAAACTTTATTTGTAATATTTTAATCAGCAAAATCAGCGTCTTAATTACAGGCATGTAGCAATATTTACGACAGCATTTACACAACCGATAATGCTCTCAGCCTTTCACTGCTTCCTCATTTACATTTTCACGCACACACGCAGTCTAAAAATAGCCTCAGCGCTGGATCACAGACACCTTTCACACACAGATCTCTTATTTTATATTACAAAGACGTCTTATAATTACAACTGCAGAGATGGTCAGGCCTTTTAACACCTATACAATTTCGACAAATTTAAAGTAACGGTCCAACCGATAAACTTCCTGAGTGTTTTTGCGATCAATTTAACCAGTATCCGTCCCGGACGGTGGCCCGATTTCTAGTGCCCTAACTGAATTTAAAAGTGTCAACCAACCCAAACTTTGCCTCAAGCTCTATTTTTGGCATTTCACAGCCAAGGCTTTCCCCGAAGTTTTAAGTTAAGGTTTCACGCCCGAAGTCCGACTTCTGCTGGCCAAAAAAGCGCAGACCACCGTTCCAAACGGTGAGGAGACTAACTCCTAGGTTATTCCAGGATGCCCTGTACCCCACAGTTAAGCCACACTGAACCCTCTTCACCGAGAGGTCAATGTCGCGCGTCCACGACAAGGAGGGAGCGTAAACTCCGGGCTATGTGCTTCTTAGTAGCCCCGCTGCCGTTATAGAAAAATTTATAATACTTTGAAACAACAATCAACACCTCAGAAAAAAATGTATGACTGACGCAGGTCCAACCTTATGACCAATGGGGACTTTAACCCACAAAATAACCAATTACCTATTATACCGAATTCACTTAGCAGTCCAACTGCTTTAAACTCTCTTAGCAGTCCAACTGCTTTCTCTTTACTCAGCACTGTCACTTACAAACTCCCATTATCATTATTTCAACTTTCAAACCTCATGAAAATTTCACCAAAATCAAAACAGACTTTCACCAGTGATTTAGTGAGTAGACTTTAATTTTCAATGTCCAATTTGGCACACTTTGGAAATAATTCAACAGGTATGTGCCTCACCTTTTAAATAGGCCGGCCTTTGTCCACTCAGTTCGATCACCGGATCGTGTCTGCGCATCTGACCGCCCTCTGGACCCCGGATTTCTCTGTCCAAACCTCCGAACTCACTCCCTCCTCAAGTCACAGGACAAGCCCCCAAAATGTTACGAGTTCAAATATTGAGGGTGAGCACAAAACAATAATGGTCCAGAAGAGCTTCGGTCAAACAGTGATTTTAATGAACACGCGCGTGGGGAGATGAACACTGCCCACAGACAGCATCGATCTCCGCCCAACGATACACAAGCAGTTGTTTTATACCATCAGGGTTTACTTTTATGACGCCCCCTCATGCGTCAAGCAGATACAACACATGCATAAGTTTCAAAACCACAAATGTTCTGTTGACGACTTTTGACACATTTAAAAGGACATCTTCTCCGTCTCGAGGCCAGGTGCTTCCTATTAATCTTCTAACTCTCGCTTATCTCCTGGAACAAACTGTCCCTTAGGCAGACACAATTTTGCAATCACAAGCTTTTGCAAACTATTATTTGAACTCTTACCTAAATATGAGTCTAACTACTGTTTGTGTGTGTGTGTCTCGACCTCCAACGCACTCAGCCTCACCCCGCCCGTTGATGCTTCTAACCTTTTACCAGACAGAAGCTCTCTGTGATAGGTGTAATAATCTTAACTAAGAACATGTGTAATCTATTGAATAAATGCTTTGATGAAATGATAATTAATGTAATGGTAATGATGATGGTTATGAATAGTAGCAGTAAAATATTTCGCTGATCTCCACACCGAGTTATTCATCTTGGAGCAGTTTGTGTGTGTTTAACAACTCCACAACATTAATAGATGATTCCTTTGCTCTAAACTGAAGATTCGTTTATTTTGGGGTTTTGCACATTTTGTTTCTGAATAATTGTTTCATTTGTAAATTCTTATTTCTGTGTTATGTAGAGAAATGACACTCTACATATTTGAAAACACAGACTTTGACCATCTGCATCCACTGAGGAAACACAGCACTACAAACACAAAAGTAGATTTGGTGGAAATTTCAAACAGGACTGCCTCATAGTGTGTGACTGTGTTGACTATAGCTAAGGACATTAGTGCTAAGTCATGATTTTCTCAGGATGTTGCTGCTCGCTGACTTCAGCTTACAGCAAATTCCACTTCTGCTCACCCAGAATTTGTTTCATGTAAAGTACATTTATGCTTTTGATCTGTATTTAATGTTTTTAATTGAATGTCCCCCTCTTCTGTATGTGTGACTGGATGTGGATCAGTGGACCACATCCACAAATGGCAATTCTGTGAGGAACAGAGAAGGTCAGCCACCAGTCAGTCAGAAGTTTTTCTTTTTAACGAAAATCAATCAGTTGATTTCAACATGCCACAGACACTCCATCACACTAATGCAGGGACCCATAGTGAGACATCAGTCCTCTGAGATCTGAGAGGAGACGGTTTGTATGAAGTAAACCATGAGAAACAAAGTTTATCTGGACATACTGACATACAAAAAGCTTAACAAACAACACAGAGCATATAATTAAAGTCCTTTTGTTGGCTCTGTTGGGCATTTATAAAGAGACCATGCCTGGTAAGATAACACAACATTTATGCAGCACTGGTCACACTGAAACACAACAGCTTCTCATTTGCTTTACCTCACTAGTTGCTGCTGAAAGTGTAATTTGAACTAGAAAGCGAAAATTTCAGAAGAAATTTTAAGTGTGCCTATGCTGCTAATCAGTGTAGTTTGCCATTCAAACGGCTACAGAGAGCAAAACTCAGCAGAGCAGCCATTCTCCACCATGAACTATGGTAAAACCAAACACCGCTCACGCCTCACAGATGACAGCTTACAGTTTTGTGTAAAGATGAGGTGACTTCGTACAGCCCCGATTTGCAGACGTTGTGCACAGAGGTTCATGAGCAGAAGTCCCATTGTACCACGGCAGACCCGACAATGTTTGCATGAACACGCTTTGAAGCATTACGTTATGGACCACTTTTCACACATGGTTGGTGTACCCACACAGCCGGCTGTAGCTTTTCAACTCACAGCCTGACACACACCAAAAAAAAACAGCCGAGAGAGCACAGACTTTACGCCTGAGAGGCGTGATTGCAGATGCCGCTCAGGTGGGTCCACTTCCCCTGCAGCGGCACTGCACTCCACGCCCCGCCACACACATCAAACACGTAAAATAAACATTTATGCACTTTTGCATTCACTTTTTTTTTTTTTTTTTTTTTTACACAGTGTTCTGAATGATTAACAATGGTCTACAGCCAATCTTGTGTTTTATTATACAAACTTTGGTTGTAAGATTCAGATAACTATTTAATAAAAGCTAAATATTTTATGAGAGTAAGAAAGAAAAGTATATCTTTGTGCCCCCCTTTCCCTGTTAATGCCCTACCTGGCCCCTGGCAAAAGCTTTGCTAGATCCACCCCTGCACAGTTACCAGCTGTTTGTGTCTTCTTCGTTCTACCTGAAGTAGGGGACAAACTGTGTTCCTTTTCAGCTCAATAGGTAATATTTTCTCTGAATGCCGGACAATTCCGTTTGTACAGAACAGTTGGCAACTCTACAACTAACCCTTATGAATAAAATAAAGTTCAACATCAGTAACTCAGCACGCACACAGTTATTGTAAGTTATTGTAACTGATTGTAAAAAGTCAGCACAACGAAAATAAACTACACCTAAACTGGGTTTATATCTGACCCAAATAGAGTGCAGTTCATAACTTCTTACCTGAAATTCAGTTAACCTGATGCTCTGACCGGCAGCCGCCTTGGGTCTGCTTCTCCCGCAATTCAATTTCCCTGATCCATGGCTGCCATCTGTTTGAGCTCCGCGTTAGCCACCACCAGTCGATCAGCGGCTGCCTCGCCGCCTCGTATGTGTCTTTTTCCCGCATGTCCTTTCTGTCATACACCGGTGGCTAGCTACCCTTTGTTGGAGCTCCGCGTTAGCCGCCACCACCAAACAACTCAGTTATTTTTCCACATCGACCAGCATCTGGACAACCACCTTTCACTGTTTATACCATTACTAAAATTAATAATTGAATCATCGGCCCATATAAACGAAAAACAAGTTCAGCTGAGACACAGACTCTTTGTGAGCGATCGGGGGCTGAAACGAGTGTGAGCCGCCTCACTGTAAGCCAAGCCCGGGTGCTTTTGAGCAAAGCGGCGCTAGCCACGCTAGCTAGCTAGGTAGCCAGCTAGCAGCAACATGTAAGAGAACTGTTGCTAATATGGGATGTCTTGATAAAATGAGCAGATATTTGAAGTTTACACATCTACATTCTCGCCTGAAAATATCTTAAAAGTTTATTTTGTGACCTAGAAACACGAATAAGAGGAATATAAAAACAAGGTGGCAGCCGCCATTGTTACACTCGATAGAGGTGTGCTATGAATTGTGGGATATGGAGTTTTCCACGGAGCATACGCCCTTTTGAGCAACCTTAAAACTTCCAATGGCTCCTGAAAGCAGCGACGCTGTGCGCGCCGTTGATATTGTCGTCATTACGGTAATCCAAATAAGGGTAGACAGGCCGTACCACTAGGCCTTTCACATGGTGAAAGTGACCTCATCCTCATAGGGAGCAAAAAGACAAACTGAACAATTTGGGGATTCAGACTTTTATAATCCTTAAAAAATGAAGAAAAATTGTTCTGTGTCAACAAATATGAACCATCCTGACACACTGACACAAATGATCTGCTGTCTATAAGCAGGACAATTTTTTCATGAGCCTGGGTGAAGCTAATTTGCATGAGTTTAACCACCTGGTCAAAAACTGGCATGACTCTGTTATCACTGTAACTTTCGCCTGAATGTTTGCAGTTTCAGGTCCCACTGATCAGTTTTAAGTACAGTACACGTTTAACAATGTGTAAGCAGACTACTTTAACCTGCAATTTACTGCATGTTGTTAGGCTGCATGGTACAACCACAGTCTGCTAACCACCCGTGGTGATCGAAGGTTTTGAGGTCTTGTTCGAACTACTGATGAAGTTTTTTCAAAGCTTGTTAAGTTTCCCAACCACATTTCATCCCGATGGTCCAAGGCTTACAGCTTTATGCTCACAAACGTACTTCTGTAATTAATCAGTGACAAATTTTAAGTTACAGTGTGAGGAGCATTAATGAACATAAATCAGATTTAACAGGATTACGTGTTTAGGTCAAGAGACACAGACCTTCATCTTTAAGAGGCTCTTCTTAAATGTCTAATCACGATGTTTGTGTTTGTCTGCAGCATCACTGCAGCAGAGAGGGTATAACACAAGGCCACAGTCATGTGGTGTTCTGTCCTGCTATTAAGTGAATAAAATACTGAAAAAAACATCTAGACACTAAATACAGTCACTGTCCACTTCATTAGTTACACCTTGCCAGTACTGTTTTGGACCTTCTTTCACCTTCAGAACTGCCTTAATTCTTTGTGGCACAGATTCAACAAAGACCTGGAAACATTCCTCACAGTTTCATATTGATATGATAGCATCACACAGTTGCTTCAGGTTTGTCGGCTGTGCATCCATGTTGCAAATCTCCTGATCCACCACATGCCAAAGATAATCTGCTGGATTGACATCCGTTATAAGATACTGTGGTCATAAAACGATGGACATGGTCAGCAGGCAGCAGCACAGCTCAGAGAGCTTGTACCTCTAGAAAGGCCACCTGAAGTTTTCACCAGCGAGTTAGAAAAGAACAGAGGGTTCCTCAAACAGTGTTTCCTAGTGTTTCATCAACAAAGTAGAACTTATTCTTCAGACTGTGCAAAATTTGCTTTCATGGTTATCCTGCTGTGAGGGTGAGCTCTGAGATGGGCCGAAGCCATGCTGAAACCAAACCCAAATTTCATTGCAAAGTGTTTATGACAAAGAATTTAGCTGATGCTGCGGGCAATAGGCTGTTTACCCTTAACCAAAGTGAGAGGAGGTTTAGCTCTTTATCTCACACCTCATCGTCCTTATGACTGCTTCATTGACTCGCTTACTGGTCCTCCTTCACCTTCCAGTAATCAGTATAATTTTTAAACCCAAATGGGTCGTTTCGGTTATTTGAAAATAGCATTTTCAGCAAACGCACCAGGAGTCTTTCAGGCCCTAGTCAATGACATCCTTTGTGACTTCATCATCCACATTTTCTTTATTTCAACAATATTCTTAACTTCTCCCAGTTGTTTTATACCTGTCAAGTCCTTCTCAAATGTCTCCTAGAAAAAAACATCTCAATTTAAAAGGTGAGAAATGTGAATTTCATGTTGATTCAGTGTCATTCCTGGGCTTTATTGTTGAAAAAGGTCATTTAAAAGCACACTCAGTCAAAGTGGTTAAATGGCCAGTTCCCTCAAACAGGAAGCAGCTTCAACAATTGCTGTTTTGCTGACTTTTACTACCTTTTATGATTTCAGAAAAAGAGCTCTATTGTTATCAAATTCAAATTTTATTTGTCACACACACAACCATACACAGTATGACATGAGGTGAAATGCTTGTAGCTGTGCAATGCAATGCCCGACCATTAAATGACAGTGGTTTTACAGTATTTACAATTTACAGGTTATTACAAAATTTACAGATTTAACTTAGAAATTTACAGTAAAAATGTGCAAATAGCAGAAAGAGATTATAAATTATAGGAAGTGTGCATGAAGAAAAACCAGAGTACATGTGGTGATGTGATGTGTGTGAGAGTCCAGTCTTATAGTGATGTGATGTGTGGGAGAGTCCAGTCCTACACCTGGTTCAGGGCCCGAATGGCCTGGGGGAAGAAGCTCCTCCTCATTCTCTCTGTTTTGGCCTTAACGGAGCGGAAGCGCTTCCCAGACCTCAACAGTGAGAAGAGTCCATTGTTGGGATGGGAGAGGTCCATCATAATCTTCATAGCTTTGGTCTTGCACCGCTTGGTGTAGATGGACAGCAGGTCAGGGAGCTCTGATTGAATGATGCGTTCGGCCGAGCGCACCACTCTTTGCAGATCTCGTCTGTCCTGCTTGATGCTGTTCCCAAACCAGGCGCAGATGTTTCGCGTCAGGATGCTCTCGCGTCAGGATAAGGCTTGTAATTCCTCGCCTTATATTTCCTCCTGTAGTGTCAGTACACTGATTAGGGCTTATACAGAGTCAGACTGATACACACGGTAGCTTGTTTACATTTCCACTTATTCTCTTTATTAACATAACACAGAAGTTACACACACACATAACTGGGCATAGTGCCCGCTATTGGCGATAGCTTGTATAGCACACCATATATTTTGGTTCATACATAACATCTACCATTGACCAATCTCACCTGTCCTAAGGTCTTTTTTCTCACTTCCTATCACTTCCTGTTCCAACACATGGTTGTGTTTTTGTGTAGCTTATCTGGAGAGCCAAAATAATTAAAAACTTATAGATAACTTCTTATTTCATAGTTTAATCTTCACTTGCTTCATCCGAAGCACACTCTCTTGTATTCACTTACTGTATTTTTAGGAATTTTCTAGCTTAGCCTAGCTAAGCCAGATAACACACACCAATGAGTTAAGCTACATGAATGTCTTAAAGCCATAAAGACCCGGATGACCTCTAATTCCTGCTTTTAAAACTGAGGCAATTGTAATCGGCCCTGAAAATCTTAGAAATATGGCATCTAACCAGATTCTTACTCTGGATGGCATTACCTTGGCCTCCAGTAACACCTTGGAGTCATTTTAGACCAGGATATGTCCTTCAATTCACATATTAAACAAATATGTAAGACTGCTTTCTTCCATTTGTGCAGTATCTCTAATATCTATTACTTCTAGGCTGCACTACTGTAATTCATTATTATCAGGATGTCCTAAAAACTCCCTGAAAAGCCTTCAGTTCATGCAAAATGCTGCAGCAAGAGTACTGACAGGGAGTAGAAAGAGAGAGCATATTTCTCCTATATTGACTTCTCTTCATTGGCTTAGAATCAAATTCAAAATCCTGCTCCTCACATACAAGGTCTTAAATAATCAGGCCCCATCTGATCTTAAAGACCTTGTAGTACCATATCACCCTATTAGAGCACTTCACTCTCACACTGCAGGCTTACTTGTTGTATTAAAAGAGAATTTAAAAGTAGAATGGGAGGGCGAGTCGTCGGTTTTCAGGGCCCTGTTCTAGTGAACCAGCTTCCTGTTTGGATTCAGGAGACAGACACTATCCCTACTTTTACGTAGAGATAGTGTCCCTGAGCCTGGTTCTGCTGGAGGTTTCTTTCCGTTAAAAAGGAGTTTTTCCTTCCCACTGTCGCCAAAGTGTTTGCTCACAAAGAGTCATGTGGTTATTGGGTTTTTCTCTGTATGTATTTTGCATGGTCTACCTTACAATACAAAGCGCCTTGAGACGACTGTTGTTGTGATTTGTTTTCTGTATAAATAAAAATGAAATTGAAATAATATAATAATATAGTTTAATAAGATTATAGTCACATGGAGACAAAGGGCACTATCAATTCCTTTAGTACGTTTTCATGATAATATAGTCATATTTTTAGTTTATGTGCAGAGAACAGAGACAGTTTGCTGAAGTACAGATGATGGTGTTGGGCCATCACCAGAACAGCTTCACTTCATTTGGCTGTGATTGGTCCAACTATCAGGAACTGTAATTATATGATGAAACACAATTCTTTCAAGCTGGCCTGAGACCTGACATCAGTGAAGACTATATCATATAAATAAATCCTTTTACGAGTCCACAAGAAACACCACAAATCACAGGGCAGTCTGTGATCTTTCAGGACAGAGACATCAACAACAGTGACAGGACCCTCAGCGTCTTTCTACTGAAGCTGTCAGGCCCTGCTCAAATTTGAGCCACAAGCCTTTGGATGAAACTTGATTCAGGTCTTGACCAGAGTACATTTATGGTCAGTTCATACTGTAGATCTTCTATAATAAATCGACGGTTTACACAATACTCAAAGTTTCATTTCTCAGCTTCATTTCCCTCCCAGCACTTTATGAAAGGCAAAAGCAAAAACTGCTGATGAGTAACTTTGCATAAATATGTGGAGTATTGCAGCTTTTCATGCAGCATGATAAGGCTTCATAATGACACTGGTGACTATACAATGGTCACCATTCAGACAGAAAGGCAGTTGTTAGAGGGTGAATGGCAGGAACACTGTGTCTGCTGCCTCTTCTCTTGCCTCTGTGTATCAGTGAGTATTCAACAACAGTTTCTATATTTAACTGCTGGTTCTTACTGCATAATTCTGTCTGTATAATATGAAAATGATTCAATGCATCAAGTTATGCCAAACCTCACAGAAACTGTGCACGGTGGGTATTCTGAATTGCTGCTCGGCACATATATGCAGACCACAGTCAGAGCCTTACCCTCTGCAGCTTGAAGTCACACAGAGGTAACCCACTCGCTCTCTGTCAGCACGCAGTCGCAGACTCGTGAGTGAGGTTTTTTTTTCTTTTGTTTTGCTCTTCAACTCTTAAGAGCGCCATTAGCCACACAGAGGGCACAATATGTTCTGCATTGCTTCTCAAAGTTAGCATTGGTTAGTGATCATGAGCTGTTTTAGGTTTATAAATCATTGGTTTACACCATATTCCTCTGAATTAATGTCACAAATTGACAAACTGACAGTGAGATACAGTGAAGTGTGTAGAACATGTAATTCAAATCAGAGCACGAGCAGAACAAGAGCATGAAGCTGAGATCAAACTTCATTTGCTTCCATCTATAAGGTGCAGGTCACTGAGGTCTTCTGACAGAAACCTGCTGGTGGGTCCTCGTTCTAGGCTGAAAACTAAAAGAGGCTAAGTGTGTCTTCAAGGCTGTTGGCTGATAATCTATGGAATGCACTAATATTACATTTGATCTCTTCTTTTGTGGGAGATCCGGACTTTGTATGCAGAGCACCGGCTGCCTTCATGGACCTCTGTGATCCTGAGTATGCAGATTGGATCAGGAAAACTATCAACCCATAAAAAGCTGTGAGGTGTGGATAACTGTAAACAAGCTGAAATAAATAATCTTTTAGAGTTTAGCTTTGGTTTCTTTTATTCTGTTTGATATAAGCAGTAGAGGATTTCAGAATTTCTGTGTTATTTACAAAAAGACGTTTTTTCAGCTGCACCCACACACAGTTTCTTTAGATAACTTCAACTGCAGAAAGTAAAAACTCAGCATTAAGTTTCAAATGCAGTTTTAAAGATAATGATAATATGGTGTCCCTGAAGAAAACACCCATCAATAGAAAAAGCTGCAAAATCCTGCAAAATGTAACAGAAGTTGAATAAAACACAACGGAAATAGAAAAAAATGCAACAAGGCTGAAAAACTGAACAAACAAAAAACAAACACAAATTACAACAGAAATAATAACAACGATATAAAAAAAATAATAGAAGTAGAAAAAAAACGTTCTCATCCTAAACCTTGGTGGCAAAGTGGATTATGGTAAGGAAACACTCATTTAAGTGCTGTCATTACTCAAAGGTTCCTGATAATCATGCATGAAGTGATTTCTGGAGGGGAATGAAACTTAACTGAACTGCTCCCTGTGACATTTTGACCTGTCAAACGCAGGCGTAACTCCTGTTATTCATTGTTGTATTGCAGGTCTGCTGTGCACGACGTCTGTGAATCTGAGTAATTTGGTACAGATGAAGGAATAAGACTGCTCAGATGCTTTGGGTGTCACGTAATGATCTCTCAGGTTTGGGTGTCTTTGGTGCCCTTTGATTTCAATCTAACTGCACATTGAACAGAAATCCTGCCATGACAGAACACACTAATGCCTTTTCAAGGGAGAACCGATCCTAATCTGAGCTGTCAGCCCCAAGTTCTCTGCAGTCATCAAATCAAGCATAATCTGGTTTGAACAGGCTCCCTGCCTCACTGCAAAAGCCTTTTTACCAGCTGCTGTTTGACAAATTGCAAAGCCTCTGAAGAGACTTTAGAAAGGGGAAAAAGGATACGAAGAAAAAGCTGAACAAAAAGCTATCCATGCACTGTTTAACATTTCACTTGGAGTTTATTGACTGTATTCTATCTGTGGATTGCATTATAGTTTCTCTGAGAGCTTTGCTCCCTGAAGATTTTATGATCTGTGAACGCTGAGTCTCTCTTGTGGCTGTAAACCAGTCTGCTCAGCATGGCACTGCATGGCAGAGATTCTCTCCATTTTTTTGAATCACCTTTGCTCAGTTGTGCTCCTAACTGATCTCCTGAGTTTGGCTGTATTCCTGGACTTTGCCCTTTAGTTACTCTTCAGTCTCTTTGACACACAGGCTGCCAAATTTGAAATAACATTTTTAGTTTTGGAAAAAGAAGAGCGTGTCTAGCAAATTCTTGCACATCCTTGTTCTTAAATAGCACTTTTCTACTCAAGCACTCAAAGTACTTTATACACCTCATTCACACAAGCACTTTTCTGTACCTAAGTTCTTTCTATCTAACATTCATACTCTGATGGACTCATGAAAGAGCAGTTTGGGGTTCAGTATCGTGTCCAAGGATACTTTGAGATACAGACCAGATCAGGCAGCGATCGAACCTCCAACCTTCTGATCGGTACTAATTGGACGTTTGCTGCTGCACATGTAGCATCACAGCTTAGAAGATGGTGGTGTGGAAATGTGTTTCCCATTAACATTTGACTAAGAAACTCTTAGTCAAGGGTTAACATCACTAATGTCAGTATTTTCACTGACTCTAAAAAGGCACTGATCTTCATTAGATTAGATCAACATTGTGCCTTAAACCTGAGCTGTACAGGAAAATAGATTTCTGATACACATGTACATAAACAAATAAAGAGAGATGTTTCCCACCTGCTGAGAAGACAACAAATGCATAACCTGATTACCACCATTAATCTCATATCCACTAATTTCTGGCACCTATAAGTGAGATTGATTTCACTGTCCTGCTGTCTTGGCCTTTAGGAGAACACAGTGAGACAGATGAAGCTTGCACCAGATGGTAGAAACACAATGATCGTGGTCTTAGACACAGCATCCACACTCTGTACATGATAGTGTGTGTGTAGAGCTGTTTGCAGGAACTTGATGAGGCTTTGCTTAAGTGGAAATCCACTGATGTTCAAGCCCCAGGGAAGTGGGCGGGGGCATAGGACCTCTGGGGCCCTCTTCCTGATGGAGCCCTACCTGACTCCTTTCACTGCTAAAGCAAGAATGGTGCCACAGCTCATTGAAACAATACTTCATTTCATCAGAATCATTAAATGATTCTGTTAAAAACAACCGCCCAGTGTACTTGCATGGCAAACATCGTGATTAGACATTCAAGAAGAGCCTCTTAAAGATGAAGGTCTGTGTCTCTTGACCTAAACACATAATCCAGTTAAATCTGATTTATGTTCATTAATGCCCCTCACACTGTAACTTAAAGTAATAAATCGGTCACTGATTAATTACAGAAGTATGTTTGTGAGCATAAAGATGTAAGCCTTGGACCATCAGGATAAAATGTGGTTGGGAAACTTAACAAGCTTTGATAAAACTTCATCAGTAGCTCAAGCAAGACCTCAAAACCTTCGATCACCACGGGTGGTTAGCAGACTGTGGTTGGACCATGCAGCCTAACAACATGCAGTAAATTGCAGGTTAAAGCAGTTTGCTTACACGTTGTTAAACGAGGGAAGGGAACTAATGTGGCTGTCACATTACCCTTTTGTCCCATTTCATCCCAGAACTCGATCTAATTGCTGCTCACTTTCTACAATACTTAAAACTGATCAGTAGGACCTGAAACTGCAAACATTCAAACATTCAGGCCAAGAATCAGTTGGTGAACATATTAATCTACTACAATTAGCAAAAATGAATAAATAAACAGAAGAAAGTTAGAGTGATAACAGAGTCATGCAAGTTTTTGACCAGGAGGTTAAACTCTTGCAAATTAGCTTCACCCAGGCTCATGAAAACACTGTCCTGCTTATAAACAGCAGATCATTTGTGTCAGTGTGTCAGGATGGTTTATATTTGAGCTTTTAGTTCACACAGAACAATTTTTATTAATTGTTTTTAGCGATTACGAAAGTCTGTGAATCCCCAAATTGTTCAGTTGTTCTTTTTGCTCCCCATGAGGTCACTTTCACCATGTGACAAAAACAACACCCCACTGTACACACTCGGGCCACCAGCAACTTTCTAAATCCTCAATAAAAAGCTGACAGGTTGCATTGATGTTCCAAATAACTTATTAAGAAAACAACTAAATACACAGAAAATGTTATGAAAATTGGTTTATTTTATATCTCATAGTTTTAAATGATGCAATAAAAATATGTATAAAACATCACAAACTGTAATATTTTACAAACGCTTACGTCCTGCTGATGCAATGGAGACATCTTCCAGTGACAGTCTTCATCCGTGTGTGTGTGAGGAGGATCCTAAACCCACCGACACAGAAGTGCATGTTCACAACTCCCTCTGTGCAGGCGGGGTCAGGACCCTCCTCACCCTGGGTGAGGAGGGGTGGTGCTGTGGCCAGTCAGGTATGAAGTGCTGAGAGTGGATCTTTGGTCCTCTGTGCAGCTCTGTCCACTCTCAGCTTCCCTGCAAAGCAATAACACAAGAAAGACGTCATTTTAACACAAAACAGCATTTTCATTGTTGGTAGCTGCAGTATGTTGTTAAAAAGCAATTTTAAACCCAACGTATACACATGAAAAATATAAATAAACCTAAACCTACAATGCTGCTGACATAGGATGATGATTTATACCAACTATTGGAAGAATTTCGCCTTCAATACAGTTTGTTGTCAATGTGAGGTGATAACTTACATAGTTGGAACACAGCACCACTCTCCCGTTTTTCACTTGGTCATCCATCCTTCTCATCGGGTTGGTCGGGGTAAGGCTGTCTTCTGGGTGGGGTGTTAGCTCCATCTTGGACGTAACTGGAAGTAATAACAACTAAAAAACTACCTTTCAGTCACAATGTAATATTAATGTCACATATCAAGAAAAAAACAATACGTTTCACATGTCCGAGTCAGATGTTCTTATATCTGTAAAAACAAAAACACAAAGGCAAAGTTTAAAAACACGTTCTAACATAAACTAATCAGAGTCACTGTCATCAAGGGAAAGGGTAAAAGGCCTCTCCCAGAAACGTCTGACTCCAAAACTACCTGAGGATGTTGAAGGGGCATCAAACTGGTCACTTACCTTGCACCTCTTTGCACTTACCTCTTCGGTGCAGATGTCTTCTCTGCTTCTCTTTTCTGAGGAAGGAGCAGCAGAGAGATCAGCTGAGGAAGCAGATGACAGAGCAGCTGAGGAAGGAGCAGCAGAGGGAGCAGCTGAGGAAGGAGCAGCAGAGAGAGCAGCTGAGCAAGGAGCAGCAGAGGGAGTAGCAGAGGAAGGAGCAGCAGAGAGAGCAGCAGAGGAAGGAGCAGCAGAGGGAGCAGCAGAGAGAGCAGCAGAGAAAGGAGCAGGAGAGGGAGCAGCAGAGGGACCAGCTGAGGAAGGAGCAGCAGAGGGAGCAGCTGAGGAAGGAGCAGCAGAGGGAGCAGCTGAGGGAGGAGCAGCTGGCGGATCACCAACTGGGGCAACAACTCGAGGGAAGAGTGGGGCGTTGGCCTGGCCGAAAGGCGGCATGGCGATGGGGGCAGCACCTGGAGCAATAGGATGTTGCCAATCGTGCCAAAACGGCTCTGGAGGGTGCTCCCGGATGAGAGGGGAATCATCTCTCTCATCCATGGTGTCATACCCCGAGTCATCGCTAAGCCAATCCCCCCACTCTTCTGAGTCGTTCCAGTCAGATGAATTGTCAGTCTGTTCACTCACCTCGTCATCGTCTACAGGTAGGTAGGGGGGGTACTCACCTTGCTGTTCACCGTCATCAGCATCTGGTGCTTCATGAGAAGAAGGTGAGGGTGAGAGAGGGAAAAAATACTCACCATACTCACCTTCGCTGATACGCTGGGTATCAGTGTCCTGTTCTTCATCAGAAGAGGGGGAGGATGAGATAAGAATATACTCACCATACTCACCTTCGCTGATACGCTGGGTATCAGTGTCCTGAGCTTCACCAGAAGAGGTGGTGCTCTGGAGACTGTCATCCAGGATCCTGATGACTTCAGGAAGGCCTTCTTCTGCAGGGCGTTCAACCACATAGTCAAGACGCCCTGTGAGGAAACAGTTTTTAAAATAACATTAGGAATGTAATAGACACCCAGTGTTAAAGCAACAGACCTACATCTGTTAGTTTGAGCAGAGGATGAGAGAAAAGCATTTTATGTCAGACTGAATGACACTTCTACTTGTTCAATCTTTAAGGGAAGTTTTTTAATAGAAGACCACCAAACCTCCACCAAGGCAGCTCACTCTGTGTACTTTTAAGGTGACACTATATTGACACTATATATGACACTGTATTTTGTGTACATTCAATTTGTTTTATTTGTTCTTTGTAAGCCTTTATGCAAACACTATGTTGGAATAGGTAATGGATAATAGGTATTGATTTGTAAATAGCCGGACATGAGTAACTTATTATATAAATATACTACAGTAAATTTATAACTAACCATGCAGCTCATTCTCCTGTTTTATTTACAATTCACGATGTCACACATTTTGAAAAAAGCTCATAAGTTAAATATGTGGATGCAAACCATAATGTAACATTTAGACCACATGTACCAATCGCATGTCCTAAATATAATTTTTTTTTTTTAAATAAAAACACAACCTCCTTGGCAAGAGTAAAAATTGCACACACAAAGCTCTGCAGGTATGTCTGAAAATGATGGTCAAGTGAAAAACAAACAAACAAACAAACAGAAACTCTTAACTCAGAATCCACATTTTTAGAAATGTGCACAAGGACTGTATCTGCCATAAGGACAGATACATCTAATCTGTGGTAAACATGCTATCCCTGTGTAAATATCCCTGTGTACAATATCTCTCTCTGCTATCCAATAAGGTTAAAAGCATTACCGTAACAGAAGATAGGTCTTAATGCCATTATCACTACTGTTTTCATATTCTTTTGATATTATTTTATTTGTATTTTTTTTATCTTTGTGTTTTGCAGCAGAGAAAAAATATAGTTTATGTCAATAAAGCCTTTGATCCGGAGAAGAAAAGGATGTTAGGAGGGGACCTGGATCTGTTTACACCTGCGTGTTCTGACGCCATGACATCTTGAAGATGCCGTTACCACGGAAACTGATTTTTGGTTATTTTACAAATTTTAGTCCATTAAGCTATTTTTAACCATTTCATTTTAAAGAAAAGTGTCAAATTTGAAGCCTTCAAATCAAAGTAACACCTTTTTTTCATATTCATACACCAGTCGTTAATAATTTCTACACCTCTCCCGGAAAATTTAAAGCATACAAACAATTTACGGGAAACAATCTTGGAATACACATATTTGATCACGTTAAAACTTGATATTCACACTGGAACTTGTTAAATTATTACAGTAATTTACATTTAAAGAAATTTTCAAACGTACCTGCAGCGAAGTCCAGGTGACAGTCGGGGAGTCCGGGTCCACGGCGAGCCATCTTCAAACTTGAAAAACAAAAACAAGTACAAACAATCCACAGATGAAGTACTTGTTGTGCTTTCAAGTTAAATCCGCTTTCAGTAAAGTGTTTTCCAAAACTTAGCTTTCCACAGGCTGAGGTTGGAGCAGGTCGAAACAAGTCCACGAGCAAGTGTAAACAGACGTTTGGAACCTTGTGCAGCATTTATATACCCTCAGCGGCCATGGTTACGGTTGTCAACACATGTGCACATATGAATGGAGCTCACAGCAGTGTAATTTACAGTTAATTTATGGTCATTTACAGTCAGGGGTGGAAGTAATGAATTACAAATACTCACGTTACTGTAATTAAGTAGATTTTTTGGGTACTTGTACTTTTATGAGTAATTCTTCAAGTGTGTAATTTTACTCATACTTGAGTACAACTTACACCATGTAATCTACTTCGCTACTTATAAAATCAAAAGTCGCTACTGAGTACGCCCACAATTTGAATTAATATTCAAACCTTTCTCTGCATTTTTGCAGCCAATAAGGCCGTGCAATCGCAACCGCGCTGTTGAGTATTGCAGCATCGACAGCGATCAACTGAAGGAAAATGACAACGGAGTCAAAAATGTCCTTAATATTTTGGGAACTTTATTCCACATCAACAGGCGGCAAAACTTTCCTCATGGGTGCCATTTTCGTTGTGGTGTACTTTTTTCTTCTTAGGGGCGTGATGACGCAGCATCCGTGATCTTACAATGAAACAGTGCCTCCTTGTGGTGACAACTAAAATACTGTCTCTGTTAAACCACAGTAACCATAATCCAGTTAAACACTGTACAACATGAGTACACACAATGAATATCTTAACACGTGCCAATTTAAGACATAAGCAAAGAATAAACTGCGCTGCAGCAGCAGGCACAGGTGTCTAGAGGTGCTAAATGGTGGAGTACAAACTACTTTATAGACGGAAGATTTCGAGACAAAGAAGCCAAAATGGAGACAGAGGACAACACTGTCAACCATGAAAACGACGTAGAAAAGACGGAGGACGCGTGCCCGTGGCCATACCTGGAGGAATTTTTCATGTACAGAGGGAGAAAAGGAGACAGCGTCCAGATGCAGTGCAAACTTTGTTTGACCTCTACAGTCATTTCAGCTTACAAGACTTCAGCGTCTAAACTTAAAAAAACACATTGAGGTAAGAGGTTTTACAACTATACGTGTACAATATTGCCTTCTTATTTTTCATGTGTGTTAAGGTTATTAGTTTGGCTAAGATATTGTCACCGCCATTGGTTAGCCTGATAGTAAAATAAGACGGAGCTAGCTAATGTGCGTGTGTGCATGCATAATTGAGCTACAATTCATAGGAATGTTTTAGCTTATTATTTGGATAACCACCGTCATTACAATAAATTAAATTTGTAGTCATTTAAAACTCACAGGCCTACAATCAGCTGGCCTATAAAAAAAAAACAAAAAAAACTTGAACACAGTGCTGAGCTGCATCTCAAATTAATCTTCCAGCTCTCAGCTGACATGTACCAGAGCCCGATTGATGGATCAGTTGATCAGTATCATTGGCCTGATATAGGTCTATCATAGTGACATGGCTCTTAATCAGTAGAGTTATATGTTTCCCAATATGATATATTTTTTTAAAGAACATAATGTGGATTGTTTTTATTTGTTAGCTGTATGGGCAGCATTTTTGTGTATGTGATCCCTTTTCTTAAATTAGATTTGCTATATACACATATTTTGCTCTCTTAGTATTTTTAGGACCTGACTAATACTGAAAACTTTAGGGTGATACTGATAAAAAGGAGTTAAAAATTTAGATACTGATACATTGGTCGATACTCTTTTTACAGATAGTATACAGATTACAGAACTTAGAATGTATACAGAAATTCATGTTTTTTGCAATGATCGTTCAAAATTGGTTTACATTTGTAAATAAATACAGCAATATATCTGCAAGATTTGATCAAATTCACCACTCTTTTATACTATGCTAAACAATCAAAGATTAGCTCATGTCTAGTTGAATGATGTTTTAAAAATGTGTTTTCCTTTAGTGTTAATCACAGTGATGTTATGAAGTAATGTATGAACCTGACGTATGATAATATTTATCTCTACAGAGGAAACATCCATCGAAGATTGAGCAGTACAATATCACTGTGGCATCAACATCTCGTCAGCGAAAGACCACAGCCACACCAAACAAGCTCTCAGCAAATACACAAGCCAAGTTACCAGACCTGATGTTGAGAGCTGCAAACAAACATGTTCCACAAGCAACTGTTGACAAGCTTGTCATCAATTTCATATGTGAGGGTCTACAGCCATTTGCAGTGGTAGAACAGCCATCTTTCAAAGAATTGGTTACCACATTACAACCTCAAGCCAAAGTCATCTCCAGACCCACTGTCCGTGCCAGAATCTGTGAAGCTGCTGATCACATGAAGATGACTTTGGTTGCAGCATTGGATAAAGTCAAATTTGTTGCTACCACTACTGATTGTTGGTCAGCTCATCAGAAAAGTTACCTTGGAGTCACATGCCATTGGATAGAGGAAGAGTCCCTGGAAAGAAGATCTGCAGCACCAGCATGCAAAAGATTGAGAGGGTCTCACACATTTGACATGCTTGCTGGTGCGCTTGATGATATCCATTGCCAATACAAGATTAGAGGCAAAGTTGTAAGAACCACAACTGATAGTGGATCCAACTTTGTCAAGGCCTTCCACATGTTTGGGGCACAAAATGATGCAGATGAAGCTGAAGATGAAGCAGACCCAGAAACTATTGACCTGACTGACCATATTGACTACCATGAGGCAAGTGCAATTCTTGATGAAGACTCTGGTTTGGAGTATCAACTCCCGCCTCATCAGCGATGTGCATGTCACCTGCTAAACCTTGTGGCAACATCTGATGCTGCCCTAGCAGAGAGCATGAATGAAACCTACAAGAGGCTCTCCCGTGCAACCTTTGCAAAATGCCAGGCCATTTGGAACAAAACTGGCCGGTCTCATTTGGCTAATGAAGTGGTAGAGGACAAGTGTGAACTACAGATCATTCGTCCCAATGCAACACAATGGAATTCAACCTACCTTGCCACTGAAAGGATAATACGCATCATTGATGAGAAGGGGGAAAATGCCATCAGGAGCATTTGTGAGGAGTTCAAGGTGAAAATGTGAGTAAAATTGGACACCTACCAATATGGTTGCAAATTTTGTGAATTTTCCTTAATGGATGGTTAAAAACGTGAGCAGACTCTTAATATTAAATCAGAAGATCCCTATTATAGTCATGGTGGGTTTTGTTGTTGTGTCTTACAGGTTGAGTCCTGCAGAAGTTGAATTCCTTAGGGAGTACTGTACCACCATGAAGCCACTGGTGAAAGCTTCAAGAGCAGGTCAGTATGCCGTGGACTTTTACACCACCATGTTAGGGATGGAGGAAAGTAATAAAGCTTGAGTGGAGAAGCTGCTGCAGGGGCTTCCTCAGCTGAGCTCTGAGGACAGAGCTGTCCTGGATGCTAACTTTTCTTTGGAGGAGATTAGTGCTGCTGCTGGTCAGCTGGCTCCTGCACAGGGTGGGCTGCCTGCAGACTTCTGTAAAAGACTGTTACTGGCATCGAGTCATCATGTGGGGCTCTCTCTTCTCCCTAAAAAACAGAGATTTGTCTCTGCTTAGAAATGGAGACGTGGCTCTGTTATGCACAGATTACTAACTTCCTTCAAAAGTACTGGCCACCAGGCTGAAACACTTTTTACAGTTTTTGTACAATTGTACAGTTTGATGTTGGAATAATTTCTTTAGATTAAGAGAAAGTGTTTGATAGGATTGACAATCTTTTTTGTTTTTCCATTATGAGAAGTTTTTCTTTTTGGAGGTGGATTTTTGTCACTTTTGGGGCTGTTGTATCAGGCGGCTTTCTGTTTTGTAAAAGTGGATGATGGGCTGAGCTGCCCAGTATAAGTTTGGAAAGGATCTAACTGGAATGTCCTGTTCCTGGAATATATATTTATATTGGTATATTTGTTAGAAATTTAATCTTTGTTGAATGTTTTAAGAGAAGCAAAGTTATCTAGATTTATGTTGCCAGGTTTATGTCGGAGGCCTCTGCTGGTGTTGTCATTGTTTTTCTGTTTTCATTACAGATCAGAGTGATGTGGACTTTCTCAAAAGATGTTTAGATTTGTATGACAACCTTCAGCAAAGGTGAGCTGGTGAAAAAATATGGTGTAACAGGTTTGTTGGTGGTCATATAGAGACTTTTTTTTTAGGAAAAGGAGAGTCTTGGAGGTTGCCATGGAGACGGTCTGTGTCAGACTGTCTAAGCCAAAAATGGATGCTGTACATACACTGATAAATGTCATTTCAGGAGTGGCCAGATTGAAATCCAGAGAAAACTATGCTAGAGGTGAAAGGTCAAACATTGGTCATCATGTTGAGATTTTTTTAATACCACAGACTGACAAAGAAAACTGAAATTTGTGAATTTTAAAGGTGTGCAAGATGTGCTGTGTTCATTCGCAGGGCCTTGCCTTTTTATTTCATTTGTCTTTGGTTTTGAGTTTTTATTTGTGCTCTTGTAATTATTTTGTGATAAAACTTTTTCTATTTTGAGACCAAGATTCAAGTGGAAATCTTTGTGTGTCTGTCTCTCTCCCTTGGTTTCTGTAGAGGTACAGTGTGGGGGCGCCTGGATAAATGTTAAACAGAAGCTAGATGTAGTGTTCCTCCACTGTCCGTTAAGGATATGAGGAAAAGAAATGGTCGACAACAAAGTGTATGGTGTATTTATAAAAGAAAATGGCTTTTAAATTGTATACCAAAACGACCACCAGAAAGTCAACTACAACTTGCTACATAATCATCATGACTGTTATGTCAGTTTAACAGTTTATGGGTTGACTTCTTTCGGTTCATTCACTGTTTACATCATGAAGGAAAAAGAAGGCAACAGGCTGAGAAATGAAGCTGTTGTGTGTCTTTGTGGCCACACGGGGGCAGTGCTGCATAAATAGTAGAATCTCTTCCTGGACACTTTTTCTGGACCTCTTTTTAAATGACTAATAAAGACAACAAAATTAATTACATCAGGATCTGATATGGTTTTGTTTTTTTGTTGAGCTTTATATATTTCAGAATGCCTAGAGTTTGTTTGTTTCCCATGTTTTGTGATACAGAACATCTCCTCTCAGACGGCTGTTGTCTCATAATGGGTCATTACCTGGTCTGATGGGGTGTTTGTTCCATTTATAAATCAAGTGATTGATTTGTGAAATGAGAGATGGCCTCTGACCTGCTGACTGGTGTCTGATCTTCTCTGCTCCCCTCAAATGTGACAACTACTCAGCTAATGTGATGGTGGACAGGAAGTCACTAAACCTGGGACTCTGGAAACACAGTAGATCGTTTCAGGAGATAAATATGAAATGATCGATTTGGCGATTATACTAATATAGTAAGAAAAGAATGTATGAAAAAAAGATTTTTTATCTATACACTTAAGCAACGACCAGAGTCTTAGAATTGCGCTTTCACCAGGTTTTACTTGACTGAACAACAGAACTTCTCTGTCTCCTTTATAAGGGGTCACATCCTGAGTTACACAATGAGTCTTTCAAATGTGTGCGATAACTCACTGCATGTGTAGTCGTGCTGAGACCGCGTGGTCTTATTTTTATTACCCCTTGATTCAGCTGTGACCTGCTTATCAAGTCTTTTTTACAAGTACATCATAATTATCTGCTCTCATGCAGACATAAGTTGAGCAATGGTTTAACAAAATTTCCCATCAAAACCATGAAGGTTTAGCTTTAAGCTTATTTGTCCAAACAACAAAGGATAAACTGCCAGCACCTGGATTGAAACAGAACATAGTAGTGTTGGATGTAAGTAAAGGAAATACAAGCATAACTGTGACTATGGAACAAATCTCCTTCAATGTTAAACCTTGATGTTAACCTGATTGTGTTTATTAGAAAAATCAGCCAATACAGTGTCTGTGATTGTTTCACATAGTTAGTTAACTCTGGTTGTCTGTGGGTTTGTGTCAAATTTGGAGCGAACAAAAGCATGAAAACTGTGGAAGATGCAGACTGTGAAAGTTTAGTTTATTTCATGAATACAAATTATTTTTTACAGTCGCTAGAACAAAGTAGCGTACATTCATGATAAAGTAAATACCACAACACAACATGGACAGTAAGAAGTAAACTGAATTGTCTTAGAACTTATTATATTCTTTAAGCTTAAAAGCAACACCCAGTATTAGACTGTTTGTGTTTTAAGCCTTTTATTCAAAACTAGTATGTGTCAACACTTCTTTCTCCCAGCAGCATTATTGAAGTGACACTTTAACGACACTTTACCTGCTGATGCTTCACATCACAATCTTTATGAGGAAAAAGCTCAGATGTCTGTGCTGTCACTTGTTATGAAAATGGACAGAACCTGGGCTCAGGCTTCCTCTTCTTCTTTCCTTCCTCTTTAATAATAACCATAGATCAGTAAAATAGCCATATTTTTAAACAAATGATTGTGATGAAGAGAATTTTTTTTCCAGTGTGCATGAACTCAAAATCTTTTAAGTTCAAATCTTTTATGTTTACCAACAACTGGGGAAATCCAAACTTGATGTACCAGGTCAACTCAGCGAGCTCCTGTCTTGACCTCCCCTCTGCTGAGCGTGCGCGCACACACACACACACACACACACACACACAGAGTATCATCATAAATGCCATGATATCTTTCTTGTTCAAATAGTTTATTCACTTAACAAAGAGGTAGCTTGGAAACTCAGTAAGAAGCAGGAAAAATAGTTTAAGGACACTTTCTCAAATAAAGAGGATTTCATCATCTTTCTGTACATAATACAGGCTAAATAAAAGAAGAGATACATCAGAAACAAATCAGTAGATCCAGAAATTATAGAGGCAAACTCTTTTCAGCTGTAGAGGTAGAGGTACACTTCATGTACTCATCAGTGTACAGTTCAAATGCCTGTGTTAGGGTGCATTGTTTCAGTTTCATTAAGTCTTCTTGCAGTTACATGACAATTATTATGCTGGACAAGAGTGATAAAAGCTATAGTGTCTTTGACACATGCTGACTGCATTCTTCTTATAACCAGAACAGGAAGTGAGATCAGAGGAGAACAAGAGTGAGCAGTTTGGTGAAAGGAACAGGAAGGATGAAGAAGAGGTGAACATCCACACAGTTTAAAAGGAGACATCATGGCACAATAAGAGCACAAGCTCTAAGATGAAGACTGGTAATGATTAAAAACTGCACTAAGTAGTATCATTCTGTGACTTCAAACTTTAGGTAGTGCATAACATTTACCACTTTATATTAATTTTACTATACGTTTAAATAAATAAAAACAAATAACTTTAAAAGGTGCTGTTATTGAGTGAAAATTCAAAAGATTTCAGGGCTGTTGTAAGCCCTGTATGCTTCAAGATCCAAGTAACGCCCTCACCAGCAGCAGCAAACTGATATGGACCAGTTTATGCCTTTTATTCGGTTGTAAACTCTGATATACTTTTATAATTAACCTTTGGGTGACTGCACAAAGACTGAGAGGGGTTGACAGAGAGGGAGAAAGATGGAGGAACACAGCACATATACAGTGGCTTGCAAAAGTATTCGGCCCCCTTGAACTTTCCCACATTTTGTCACATTACAGCCACAAACATGAATCAATTTTATTATTGCACGTGAAAGACCAACACAAAGTGGTGCACACGTGAGAAGTGGAACGAAAATCATACATGATTCCAAACATTTTTTACAAATAAATAACTGCAAAGTGGGGTGTGCGTAATTATTCAGCCCCCTTTGGTCTGAGTGCAGTCAGTTGCCCATAGACATTGCCTGATGAGTGCTAATGACTAAACAGAGTGCACCTGTGTGTAATCTAATGTCAGTACAAATACAGCTGCTCTGCGACGGCCTCAGAGGTTGTCATCTGTAAAATAACAAGTAAAGATGTCAGATATTTGTAGTGAAGTTAAATGTGCCAATTTCCACTTAGAAGCAGTGGAGAAGAAGCCACAAATGTGATGGAAAGACCAAATAAAATAAAATAAAGTACAAATTCCTCACATTTGTACTTAAATGCTGTACTGTAGTAATTGTACTTAATATCATCTGGAAAAAATGACCCAACAACCTCAATGCAAACATCACAGTTTCTGAACAACTGAATGATCTACTTGACGCCTGAAACTACATTGAAAACACACATGACATATTTATATTTTAACAATCGAAAGTTCACATGTAGAAACAATTCACACCGAAGCAGCTTCTTGCATTGAGGACTGTTTATTTTGAATGTTATTTTAATTTTATTATTTTCCATTACTCCGTGTAATGACTTGATTTATCCAACCAATGTAAGAGCAGACCTTCAGAGAAGTAGCAGGTCCGGTACAGGCATGTTCATAACCACCAACAAGCACACCATGAATCTTGTTGTTTTTGGCCATCACTCCACCACCAGAATCACCCTGAGAGAGAAAACATAAATTATGTTTGTTCCAAAACATCTGATAATGATACAGATAAAATGTTGGCAGCATGGCAACTCACCTGACATGTGTCCACTCGAGGTTCTTTGTAACACATCGTGTTTCCATTTGGCCATAAGAATGCTGAATTACATGGATGGAGGTTAAGCTCACACTCAACAACATGCATCTTTGCACACTGGAGATGAGGCGGTGTACCAGGGACTAGAGAAAAAAATGTAAAAAACAAAAGCTACTGCGTGTTTCATGCAAGGAAATCAGACATGAAACATGCTTTGCCTCATTTCTGGAACAAAATGTGTTCTTTAAAAGAAGCTGAGCAGCATTTAAAAAGGAGGGAAATTGACAGTATATCCACAAAAAAAAAGAAATAAATACTTTATGTCATCACAGTTTTCAAATAAAATGAAAATGTAACTATAACAGGCACACAAGAAAAATTAAAATATTATATAAACTAGAAAATTGTGAAGTAATCAAAACAATACTGGTCTTACGTTTGTGGTAGGTTGCATTGACTGTATAACCACCAAAGCCTGCAATCTGAATGACACGCAGCCTACAAATAAAAAAAAAATAAATAGTACATATCCATGTTTTGTGAGCACAAAATAAATCATCTGAATGGAGTCTGCAGGCTGGGTATTTCCAGTTCACTCTAAGTCAGCTAATCTAACTTTGCAGATTCAAACATTTTATTAAAACATTACATTTCCTTCCATTTCCTCATGCTCGTGTTTTATTGTCAGTTATTATAGATCATGGATGTACCTCCTAAGCAGGTACCTAAAATCAAAACCAGAACCCTTTGCTCAATATTCAAGTCTTAGTTACATTATTGTTAATAAAGAAGCTCTGCAGTCACTAATGGGGGTTTGTAACTTCAAAAGCATGATGTCATTTTTTTCATAGACTACAGATGTTGCTACATTTTTTTGCTCTTCCTGGATGTTTAAAAAACCAACCAACTAAACAAGAAAAATACATATTATGTCAACATATTAAGGACTTCCAGAATTCAAACTTTACACTTAAAAAGTTACTCAAAACTCACTTTTTGCAACGTGTACATTTAGGTAAGTCAACAGGCTTAATCTTATTCTCTGGTGGGTCGATTTTCAGAAGCATGATGTCATGTTTTCCTGTTTGGTCCTCAAAGATTTTGTGATCAGTAATTGTCACCATTCTTCCTGGACCTGGATGAATTCCTACATATGCAGACATAGTCCTAAACAATGGAAATGGTAAAAGAACAAAATACCAGTAATGATTTTTGTCTCTGGACTGTTTTTTTAAAATATGTGAAACAGTCATTTCTCACCATCCAGGTTGATCTTTCCAGCAGTGAGCTGCAGTTAGAACCCACTCGCTGTGGATCAGAGAGCCGCCACAAAGAGAATCATGTGTTTCATTAGTTGCAGTTATTTTTACGTGATACAGACGATCATTTTTCTCACAGCTATGGTCGTGAAAGATTCTCTTGTGCAAATCCACCTCTGTGCACACTGTGAAACCTGAGAGAAGAGGCTTACCACCTGAACAACATATTGTCTTAGCCAGGAGCCAGTTATTATGGTTGTAACCAGCAACATGGCTAGAAAAATGTACTAATAAAATTCAGACATTCTGAAAAATTTACAAAAACCTTGAGGCTGTTTTCCTGCCTTAGTGAACAAAGATATGAAATGCTATTTGATTCTGAGTAAGCGCAAAATGAAGTTCATTGTTCTGTGACATACAGCTGTCTTACAGCCTTAAAACTTTTTGTGTGGGCCTCTTTTAGTGGTCACTTATTGCACTCTTAGTTGTTAATACTCAATATTCAGTTTTTCCCCATGCAGGTTAATCAGTCATGTTTGCATGGTTGTAAAATAAAAATATTCATTGTTAATTACTGAAAATCAATAAGTACATAACCTAAGAAGTTGTTTCACATCCTCCTGGATCATATCTTGATATTGTTACCTTTTTAATAATAGCACAACTTTAATCAATTGAATTCTTTCACCTCAGGTGTCTATTTCCAAATCCACTCTAAGCTTCTTCAGAGCGGTTGGTGATGTGTCCAGGTGGCAAAGACCTTAAGGTCGGATTTGTGATATTTGGCTGTATAAATTAAAATATGCATACTATGTGATGTGATTGCAGAGAGATTCAGATGGTGCAAGAGGAGATTTAATGGTTCATTACCTGGACACAATTTAAACGACCATTTATCACAACTAGCTTGTAGCAGTATTTCTCTCTTTCTCTTTCTTTCCCACACATGCATGAGCGTGCAGTGGCGTGTGAGCACCTACAGAGTTAGTTTTTCGAATATATTTCAAATATGGACCCAAATTCAGAACTCAGGAGACAAAGGATGAACTCAAAGATCAGCTTCAATGCAGTAGCAAAAAATACAAAAACACAGTGGCAGGGCAGCAGGAGGGAAACTGGATACTAGCAAAACCAGGGAAACACTGAGGAAGGAAACAATACAGAGAGGGAGGACACAGCAACCAATTAAGACAAACTGAGGGAGTAAATACACAAGGAGCTCAGGACAAACAGGAGACACCTGGGAGGACAGCTGAACCTAAATAAGAAAACAGACAAGCGACGTAAAACAAAATAAAAACCACAAGAGACAACAGACTAACACAATAAGTAACTTGGTGTGCAAGAACAGAAACACAGACGTGACACAGAACGCAGGACAATGGAGGAAAATAAACTCACTGAACTATTTTTAATTACAAATTACAAAAGGAGATAGTCTGAGAAATAAGCTCAAAGCTACAAAATTCAAAGTAACCAGAACAAACTAAGCATAAAGATGAAAGGTGAAAATTTAAATCACAAATAAACTAAGAAACAAATTGAAACTATTTAATAATAACAGTAGTATCTTGGGCTACGTCCACACGTACCCAGGTATTTTTGAAAACGCAGATTTTTCTATGCGTTTGCACCTTTCGTCCACACGTAAACGGCGTTTTCGGTAACTGAAAACGGAGATTTTTAAAAACTCCAGCCAGGGTGGATATTTTTGAAAACTCAGTTTTTGCGTTTACGTGTGGACGAGAAAAACGGAGAAAACACAGCGTCAAAGGTGTGCGCATTTTTTAACGTCACACTGTGCGCCAGGTTATTGTTTCGGTGAAATGAATTTCTACAATGGCGGACTTACACAAAATACCATTACTGTTAATTTTACTCTCTGCGGTGTTTAAATGCTTACACAGTTACTGTCCCTCCACACATAGGACTCAGTTCTGCTTCTATGCGCCATCTTTGTTTACTCTTTCCCACCCAGGCTGACTTCTGATTGGCCAACATTTCTACACGGATAGGAATATAGCGCCATCTGCTGCTTTGGCATGTTCCTAGCAGCGTTTTCCTTCGTTTTTGTGGACAGGATTTTTTTTAAAAACGAAAAATCTCCATTTTCAAAAGTACCCGTGTACGTGTGGACGTAGCCTTGTTTTGTGTTTCTAGCTTCTAGGGATTCTAGAAATGGAAAAATGTACTTGATGGAAGGGAAGAGCAGTCATGCTGTCCAAATGTAAAGTAAAACATGAGTTGAATCTATCAATTTACACACTTTTCTTATTTGCCTTTCCATCATACTGTGTCATAATGTGCTATTTCTTCTCTGCTGTGCTGAATTTCACAATAGAAGACGACCATTTGGCAGCCACTGTGCAGAGCTGTGGCCCAACTCCAAATGTAACCAGAGCTCTTATCCATCCATTTAGTGGGTTTATCAGCAGTGATCAGTCCCATAGATATGGGCTAGTAGGGCCTTCTACACCTGCTAGTCAGTTCAGAAGGTTGTTATCATCCATTCAGATGGAGGATCACTAACAGGAGGATGGAAAGACTCCAGAATCCATTCTCACTGATCTCCGGTGGATACGGCAGTGTTTACAAGTGAGATGATTTAAATGGACAGCATTTATAGAGTGACTATAAAAAGTCAGCGAGTGTCAGTAATCACTCAGTCAGTGTTGGGAAAGTTACCTTTAAAATGTATTCCACTACAAATGACAGAATACATGCCCCAAACTGTAGTTTGTAACGTATTCCATTAAGTTACTCATTGTGAGTAACGTATTCTGAATACTTTCAATTACTTAATATATTAAAAGTCTAAAGAGCTCGGAAAGAAAAGCGTCTGGACTTCTTTAAGCTGCTTGAAAACGTTTCACCTCTCATCCGAGAACATCTTCAAGCAACTTAAAGAAGTCCAGACGCTTTTCTTTCCGAGCTCTTTAGACTACGATGACCTGATGACTGAGAACCTTCACAGACTTAATATATTGTCATGCTTTTTACAACTACATGAATGTAGCGATCACATCCTGCAAATTCTTGTTTGTTTTTCTCTACTAATTGGCTGTTAAGCCCAAATCTCCCTGAATATTTACTGTAGAGGAGCAAAGACTTATGTTAACATAAGTTAACATAAGATGTTAAGATAAGATTTGATGTTAGCTTGGTGGTGAGTAGCCTTCAGTAATAATAAAAATATCACACAGCAGTAGTACATCCTAGATACTGACGGTAGTTTCAGTAGGCTAACGTTAGTTTTTAAAAACAAACTTACTTCCAGATGTTTCTTTAGGTTGGAGGTGGAGTCTTTGATGCTGAGAGCAGCTTGGTTGCTAGGAAACAGAGTTTGCGTTGCAGGGTCAGATTTCATCCTTTTCTTCTTTAAATGTGAAGTGGTGTTGGAATTTCCAAGTAAGAAATGCATTCCTGCCCTGCTGCTGGCTCTGTTGTGCTGGCTCCGGGTCCATTGTGTAACTGACGCCATCAACATCAACAGTACATTCGAGCCTCTTATTACGTGTTTTATTTGGGTTTCCGGCAATGCGTTTAATTACCAAAATTAGAGATGGGATATCCTAACATATGAAACAGAAAATGACTGCTGTGTAATCCATTTATTTCAGTAACTGTATCCTAATTATCACCTATTTAAACGGTAACTGTGACAAAGTGGTTACTCATATTTTGTATTTTACATACGTAACACCTGTACATGTATTACTCCCCAACACTGCACTCAATAATGTTAATGTGGTTGTGTTGAGTAATACTGCGAGTGCTGATATAAGAGCTTTGAGCTGCATTTGTAGATATTACTACGTGTTTTACAGTCTTTATGGTGCTAGCTTAAAGTTACGGTGTAAGGGTTAGCTTATATTGTGGTAAAGCGGTTACTATTTAAATGGTGTCTAGACAGAAATATTAACTCCTGTTATGACTAAGTTGCTAAGTTACTAGTTAATGAAGTTACCAGTAACATGGTTAATCGCATCCACAGATTCACAGTAAATATCCCGATTAGCTTCAATGGATCTATAATAAATTTCTAATAGTTCTAGCGCTTCATTTAAACCGTATGATACTCATACTTACCCAGAGTCAGTGTAAAATAAAATTCTACCTGTGTGAACAAAGTCTGGCTCCTTTAATCCTGCATGACAAACTTCAGGATGCAGGTTTATTGACCCACTTTCCTGCTGGCACACCTGTGACACCTGAGAGTCAGCTAGAAACTTACAGGAATGTTTACATCATGCAAAGACTGATAGACTCTGTAATACTGTAAATGATCAGTAACTTAGGTTAATACTAAACATTTGTGCCTCTCTGTCTGTGCTGAACCATTTATAATCAGGTTTTGAGTCAGGCTGCATTGAGTGTGGGACTTAAAAGCATTAGGCTTGAAGATGGTATGAAAATCTCTACTTACCTTCTACGCTATATTTTTGTTACTGATTTATTAATACATTTTACATTGTTTCTTTTGTTTATCAGTAGAGAGAACACAGATTTCAGAGGCGCAAAGAGAAGCACTGTTGCTTCATACTTAATACTTTAAAGCTGCATTAGGGGAAGACAAGAAGCAGAAGTACTTCCAGGTACAGCCGCAGTGAGGGAGCAGACACCTTACACTGAGTTCAGAGAAGTCAGAATTTCAAAAAGCGTCTGAAATGTGCTCAGAAACAGCACATTTTATAATAACAACTATAATATTATTATAAATAGTAGTTATTCTCTTATTATTATAAATAAATATCAAACATTTCAGTTGATTTTCTATCACATATATTGTGTTAGCCCTGTGATAAACTGGCAGCCTGTCCTGCTTTTGCCCTGTGGCAGCTGGGATAGGCTTCAACCTCCCACTGTCACGATCCTGGGTCTTTTGACCCAGCGTTTTAAGTTTTAGTTTATTTTTGATGTTTATGGTTTATTTTTAAGTTCATTAGGTTATCTAAGCTCATTTGTTTATTTAGATTCCCCTTGTGTCTTCTACCCCTGTGTTTTAGTCTCCCTTTGCCCTTTATGTGTTTCATGCTGCGTGTCTTATGTTATCAAGTTTATATTGTCTTGTCTGCGTCTCATGTTTCCTGTTTTACTTTGAAGGTCTGTGTCCTATGTCAGTGTAGTCAGCTTTGCTTCCTTTGTCTCGTTATGTCAGAGTAGTGTCAGCTGTTTCCCCATGTGTTTCCACTTCCCCCTAATCAACCTTGTGTGTATTTATTCTGTGTGTTTCTGTTCATTCTTTGTCAGGTTGTCTGTTGTTCCATGTCTCCCGGATTTTCCATGTTTATGTTTTTGCAACGTTCAAGGTTTTGTTCTTTGCATTTAGTTTTCCCAGTTTAGTTCTAGTTAGGTTCTTTCTTGTGTGCATCTGCCTTTTGTTTTTGTACTCTTTTATCAGCCACATTAAACGGCTCGCTTTTAACCTGACTGTGTTTTACCCAGCAGACATTTATTTCAGTGACTTTTTTGGATTTAACGGACTTTGGATTATTTCCTGTGCAGGAAAGCAGGAGGAGGAGAAGGAGGCTATTTGGGCTCAGATGACCCGGATAGCCACGGCTAACCCAAGGTTTCTGGATTTTCTTGCCTGATGATTTAAAGAACTTTGTTACTGCCTCAACCTCAGTAGTAATATAAAGGCACTTTTTAACTAGTTTAGGAGCATTTCACTTTTCTTTTGTGCTCTGAAAGACACAGAGGCTAGTAGTTTTTAAAACAGAGTACCACAAACAACATGTATCCTTTTAGAAATAAACTTTTCTTGTGATACTTCTAAAAACCACATATTCTTAACTAGCCACAATAGCACTGTATCGACCCCCCCCAATGTTCCTTTAATGCAACCTATAATTGTCTAGTAGCCACACAAACGCACTGCAACAGTAAGACTTGATGATTAGACAGAGGGGGTTACAGGTAGGGCCCCAACAGTCAGCAAAACAAGTCATAAAACAATAAAAGCTGCATACTTATCAAGAGCATCCCAGCACACACATCCCAACTGTAGTTCCATAGTTTCCACCTTTTTTCTTTACAAACTGCTCCTTTATCTAACAATGACACCTCCTAGCGACTAACTGAACCTCCATAGTTTTTCACCTTTTTTCTTTACAAACTGCTCTTTTCATCTCTCCATGTCAGAGGTCAACTGAAACCAAGTCCACCTATATAAAAACACCCCATCAGACACACAGTATTTTCCTCAGCACTTCACAACTTTCGCAAGGTATATCGCTTTAAAATGCCACCGGCCACACACGTAAGACCATATTTTGTTTGATTATTTCAGTTAATGCTAGAATCTGATTTCGGTTTCTGTGACTGTTTTATACTTACATTTATGTATTTGTTTAATACTGTATGAAGAACAAGTTTTTTTCTTTTTGTAAATTTTGGAGTAGATATACTGTGTGCCAAGTTCCTTGTTTAAAAATCATTTGGAAACATAAAAAAAGATGAAACATCATTCTACTCAAAATTTTAGCTTTTGAAAGATTATGAATAACTTTTGTTCTTTTCCTTTTTCTCTAGTCCCTGATGAACCACCTAATCTTCAGTGTGCAGACATGTGTGTTGCTGACTGTGAGCCTACCAGATACTCTCAGTGTACTGCATATGTGCCATATAACAACAGGCTGTGTCTGGAAGAACATCAAGTAGATGCACGTGGGGTTAGTTGACTGCTAATATTACTGTATATCATCTGTGTATGTTTTAGATATTTTGGGGAGCACAAACTACATTTCTCTTCTCTCGGGGTGATTCTGGTGGTGGAGTGATTTACAACAACATGATTTATGGTGTAATCAGTTCTGGTTTTGAACGTGTCTGTACTGGACCAGCTGTTACTGTGAATGTTTGTTCTGACATGAACTGGATAAATCAGAAAATTGCTCAAAATAATGGAAAATAACTGAATGAAAATAACATCCAGAATAAACAATCATCTCTACATGAAACTTGTGTGCTGTGTGTTGTTTCTACTCTAGAATATCTTCATGTTAACTGCAAATTGTGAACCTTTTTCTTTGGTCTAAAATATTGTGTCAGATTTGCAGCTTGTGTGTGTGTTTGAATGTGGTGTCACGTGTGTAGCAGCTCATCCTGTTGTTCAGAAACTCTCAGACTCACACTGTGAAGATGCAGAAAGGCTTTCTGATCAGACATGCCACCAATCAGCTGCAGGGCCTGAACATGATAAACTTCATAAATCTGAGTTGATTGTTGGGGGTGGAAATGTTTACATGGAGGCTGTTGGCTCATTGGTGTCAGATGAACTTTTTTTCAATCACTGCACTAAGGGCATTAAAATAAATACAGTAACCATCAAAATAAGTTTTGTTGATAAAATACATTTCTTGAAACCGTCCATTGTATTGTCCGAACTCTAAACACTGAATCCAATTTTCAAACTAAAAGCAGTGCTTTCAAAATTTACACTAAAGCAAAAAAACCTACAAGAACAAAAAATAAACAAAATAAAATTATAGTACATAGCGACATATGTGTTTTATTTCTCATAACACATCATTTCCATCTTGTCTTCAGTCCTGCATTTTTATACTTCTAAGACCAAAATGAAAACTAAACTCTTCATATTCACAAACACTATTTGTTTCAGGATTTCATCATGATTAATTTTCCATATGAGGCAGTGCTTTCAAATTACTTTTGAAGTAGTACAGAGAAATTACTCTTCTCCTCTTCTTTTAAATTGCATCAATATTTTCCAACTGAGCAGTAAAAGGACACGGAACTCAAACATGAAGCATCAACGTGATGTTTAGATGTCGATTAATATTACAATAAGAGACTAAAGTAACTCGCTTTGAACACTTCAGTTTTCTCTCTTGATGCTGCTCTTTGTTTCCTCCTCCACTTGTATTTTTCTGCACTTCAGTGAATGTGCATAGCGCCCTCTGTTGTATGTTTGGGAGAACTGCACTGCATTGTCATCAAATGAAACTGTGCAGAGGTGGAAAATGAGCAAAGGAAGCACATCAACTGAAGAAGCTTCTTGGATCAGAAGTTAAACATCATCCAGAACCTTAAAGAAGTAAAGTCACTTTATTTCCAGGCTCCTTAGACAACCATGACCTGGATGACTGAGAACCTACAAACACACATGAGCAGCAGTTTATTTAATGTGGACCTGAGCGGTGCCCAAAACAACAACCAAACAATTTTTATTGAACCCTACTTCAGCCAATCAGCAGTCTTTATCTCTTTCAGCATCAAACACAAACCACACCTTGAAGAGAGGTGACAAATCCACAAACACCTTCAAATGTAAACACACATCACACATGATCAACATGGATCCTAACATAGTTGATACTTTTTTTTGTAAAGCCTGATACTAAATGTATGCAGGCCACCTGAACTGCTTTGTCTCGAGTGCCGCCCACTGGGTTGGTCACTAGAACTGTGTGTTGCCATCACTGGAGCCGTGGTTGGTCTTTTAGATTATTTAGACTGGGACTGTTTTTTGTTGATTAGGCGGCATGGTGTCCTGACGGCTGCCTCTGTTGTTTTTTTTCCCAGGAGGAGGAGAGTGGAGCACAGGTGGACAGCAGCCACGGAGCAGAGAGCACGGAGTTTTGGGTGAAGACATGACACAGGAGTCGAGAGAGCTCAAGGGATTATTGTGTTGTCTTATTTACTCCACTGTAAATAAAGAGCACTGTCCATCGCACGAGTCCTGCTTTTGGGTCCTCCTTCCCCACTTCACAAACACTGAAACTAATTATACAGGTAATAATAAAGGAACCAAAAGTTCACATCTATAGCTTTAAATTTGGACAAATCTGTCAACACAACCATCAAGAATAGAATAAAATACAAACAAACACTGAAACTAATGAAAAATTACACATGATATATGAACTGTGGAAACTAACTGAACAATAAAACTCAGAATAAACAAATTCAAACATTATATGAAAGGTATAAACTGATTTGCATCTTATTGATTTGCAGGCTTACTTTGCTCCAGGACTTGACGACTGGCCCAACCCGTACAGTCTTTGTCTCTTAATACTGAATGTTGAAAACTGATACTCATGGACACCTTATTTCAGTCTCTTTACTTTGCATAAGAGACCCAAAGCATTACATAAACATGATGTTGTCTAGTGGACCAGCACGTCCATTACATGTTTTGCCGTTATTGCTGTTTGTTACGAGTTCAAATATTGAGGGTGAGCACAAAACAATAATGGTCCAGAAGAGCTTCGGTCAAACAATGATTTTAATGAACACGCGCGTGGGGAGATGAACACTGCCCACAGACAGCATCGATCTCCGCCCAATGATACACAAGCAGTTGTTTTATACCATCAGGGTTTACTTTTATGACGCCCCCTCATGCGTCAAGCAGATACAACACATGCATAAGTTTCAAAACCACAAATGTTCTGTTGACGACTTTTGACACATTTAAAAGGACATCTTCTCCGTCTCGAGGCCAGGTGCTTCCTATTAATCTTCTAACTCTCGCTTATCTCCTGGAACAAACTGTCCCTTAGGCAGACACAATTTTGCAATCACAAGCTTTTGCAAACTATTATTTGAACTCTTACCTAAATATGAGTCTAACTACTGTTTGTGTGTGTGTGTCTCGACCTCCAACGCACTCAGCCTCACCCCGCCCGTTGATGCTTCTAACCTTTTACCAGACAGACGCTCTCTGTGATAGGTGTAATAATCTTAACTAAGAACATGTGTAATCTATTGAATAAATGCTTTGATGAAATGATAATTAATGTAATGGTAATGATGATGGTTATGAATAGTAGCAGTAAAATATTTCCCTGATCTCCACACTCCCGCTTTTGACCTCTTGACCACAAGAGGTCACCATACGTTGCTTGTGTCACTCCTCGACCCACTCAGCTGCTTCCATGTCCATCAATGGCATCATGGGCCCGGGTCACCGTTCCCTCTCTAGCCGTCCTCTGGCCCAGGGAATGAGACAACACCCTCTGAGACATTAGACAAAAACAAACACCTTTCCCTACTACGCCTCCCACACTTATCTCCTCAATTGGTCTCTTAATTCTTCAAACTTGGTTCAAGCTATCATGTTTGGGACTCTCTAATCAAAAGCAAGCCTGACTTATGGCCTTGGCTCCCTATTTCGTCTACCTTTAACAACGGCGGGAGTGAAGCTCCCGTGGAATGTGCTCTGTCTCCTCTATTATCAGAAAAAGCAAGGTCCTGACTCTCTGAAAACAGTATTTCTTATACCTCAGCAGTATAATGCATCATAAAACAATATCATTCATTCACAATAAATCAGCAGCCTAATGTAATACAAATCAGTTTAACAAATGTAATAGTTATCACCTTCTTCTAATTCAGGAGAATAATGCAAACTAAAACTACATAATAATTTCACAATCATTAATCAGGGGCATAACGTGGCATAAGATAATATAATAATCTCACAGTCCCCCTTTGATCTCTTTTAAAAGAGATCACTTACACCCTAGAATCCAGGTTTGTGAGGTCCATTTCGTCTTCTTAGTCCTGAGGCCCTGTGTCCCCGTTTAACGAGTGGACCATATTGGATGACCTCTGTGATTGCGCAGTTCAGATGCAAGAAAAACTATGATTACAACAACAGTAGTTACAGATAACACTCCCATCGCTCTCCAGTTCTCCCACAGCTTTATCTTGGTGCTCCAGTTTCCCCAACCTCATTTTGGTGCCACCTTGTGCCACCTTGTACCTTTCAAACATACTCAGACTAGAACCTCTGTCCAAGGAGCTTTTAACCTTTACTTTATTGCTGCAGCTATCAGTGTCTTCCAGTCGGGTGATTCTCTGCTCTTCTTTCTTCGACCTCAGGGGTTAGACCACCCTTCAGTCGTTGCACAGATCAGGGGATTATTCTGCCCCGATTTTCAAACAACGATCTGTGTATTCTGGGGTCACAGCCGTGTCCCCCTTTTTACCAAGAGCCTCTCGAACCTCGTTGGTCTGGTGTTCCTGGTTTTTTGCCAACCCCTTCATGGTTATTGCTGTGTTCATGGGATCCATCCTTTTGAGGTGACTAACTAGAGCCCAAACTGCATGACCCTTGGCCCCAGTTGCTGTCTCGGCAGTCTCCACGTCTATCTCTGCTGCGAAGGATCCTCATATCTCCGTGACCTCGTCTGGTGTCTGTTCCTTTCTCTGTAAGACAGAAAACCAAAACACCTCTCTGCCTAGCCTTAATAATCTAATGTTGTTATTCATTGTTCCTCTAGCCATTCAAAATTGGTTTAGAATATTCAGAATGTTCAGGACTCTCTGGCCCAGGGACTTATTCTAATCATAATCTATGTGTGTGTAAGCGTGTTTGCATTTAGCCCTCTGCACTCAAAGTTAATACCTGCAATATATCAGTCCGGACCATCATGCCGAACAAAGCTTATGACCTTCTAAAGACTGAGTGCCAACTCATTATGAGCACATTTGCAATGCGTATATGAAAATAAAAATAACCACTTATTTTAGTAAAAGAAATCAAAAACAAATTAACCATTTTTACTTCTAACCTTTGCCACCTTTTTACAAAAATCATGTGTTTCTTTCAGCCTTCCGTCCTACGATTTCCTCTCCAGTGCGATACTCAGCTTCTCATGAACACAGGCATTTTATCCTCTAAACGCTATTCAGTTTATTTCAATCATTAATGCTTAAACATGAAAATCATGCTTTAAACTTCTCACTGGTTCTCTAAAAAAGTCTGGGAACTTTTGGGTCATTACAAGCTTAAGTTTTACCATACCTAAATTATTAAACACACAAATAAAGTCATAGAATATTCATAAAACCATTGTTTGATGTTAAAACTCATCTTCCCCCTTTTTGACACACTCCCATGTGTCAATTCACCTGGAGCTAGAAATTAAAAGAAAAGGTTAGTGACATCATATCTCAGAAAGTATCAGAAATTCTCCTCTCGAGTATCGTTGCCCCAGTCTTGTCATCCTGTGTTAGGAAATGAAATCAGTGTAGTTATTATGTTAAATCTGTTAAACTCCTGGCTCCGCCCAGAGCCTGCATCTGCACAATTGCCTAGAAACAAAACCTGTATTAATATGAACTTCACATTTGAAACGTCGTTTTTTTTTTCCCCCACTGTTTTTCCCTCACTGACCACAGCAGGGTAATCTATGTCTTGATTCAGCCATGAATCCAGCTCACCTGATTCATCCCTGAGCCCAACCGTCACTGGCATCTGATAGTGCTGCACTGCATGTTTTTCCCTTGATGTCACTATTTTCAATGTTTAACCCTTGTGCTCCCCTTCGGGGCAGCCCCAGACCCCGGGGGTCCCAAAGTACCCCACCCTCAGTAGAGACAGGTGAATGAAAATGAAAAAAAACCCAGAATGATCATTTGGGGTCGAAGAGTGCCCCAAAGCGATTCTAATGGGTTCGTCAGGGGATCGGGAAAGAAAACGTAGCACTTGGGGGCCACGCACAGAAGCTGCTGCGGCAGCGTGGGGGTCATTGATACCCCAGTACATAAAAATGAAGCATAATCACAATAATGATAATAATGATAATAATAATAATAATAATAAGAAGAAGAAGAAGAAGAAGAAGAAAAAGAAGAATACAACACACAGACGCTTCTGAGTTTTATTTTATTTTATTTGAAATTACACTCACGATACAACTGAGGCAATCTGGAAGGCCATACCTTTTAGGGTATGCGCAATAGGGAGGGTGCGTTTTTAAAATGCCCCCCCTCCCCCCCGGGGCTGTATTTTTGATTACAATATCAACAAACTGTCCGTGTTTCAGGTGCTCGGTGCTGTACAGCGCCCTCGGTGGCTGTGAATACATGATCAGGAGACGTTGAATGGAAGGAATGAAACGCGGCGTGAGGAGTCTTTTCCTGATGCTGTAATAATGTTCAGCGTAAAAGTCATCCTCCAAGTGTCACAGCGGGATGGAACGGACACACGCGCAGGCTCTGAGTTGGGAAACACAAGAATCTTTATTACAGCACACCAGGTGATCTATTTACAGAGGTGAGGGGGAAGCTGGGCTCCGGGGGTCCACACACAAAGGGAAAAGACGCTGAAAGTCCACACGCACTCCGTCCACTCCTCACGCTCCTCTCCACACTCCACAGAAAACACGATGACATACTCCACTCCTCGCACACTCAATCACTCAGGAAACACAGGGGTTGGTCCAGGGAATGCGGGTCGGCAACGGTCCAGCGACGAGAAACACAGAGCTGCCGTCTTATAAAGGAGCTGGAACACTCTCGTAACGAGCCACAGGTGCGTGATGGCGACCAGGTGCGTGGACCAAGGGCAGAAGCCCACAGGTGAGCTCCGCCCTGGCAGAGGGAGGAGGGAAAGAGAGGAAGGGAGAGAGCAGGAACAAAATGAAAAACATATGTAGCCATACTGAGCCGACCGGGTAGGCACAGGGACCCTGACACCAAGACTCGCAGACACTCGTGTTGTCTCTGGCTGGGGTGATTGGTCTTGCACCCGTTGCATGCTTCGGTGCGGTACTCGTTGATCACTAGGTCGAGTAGGTGATACACCTACGCAGTTTTCACGGTATCGACGAGTAAAGAAGACGCCCAACCGTCAAGCTCTCTCTCCTCTCCTCTTCTTCCCTTTTTCTTTATTCTTCCTCCTTTCTCCTCTTCAGCCTTTCTCCTTCGAGAGTCTTCTGGGCCGCCTTATACATCTCGTTGGTGTAGTGGTTTCCTCCATTGAAATCCACCATTTCATCCAAAAGACAGCCCCAGAGTGTCGATCACAGCGATATTTCTACCGTCTTCGCCCTCTGCCTCTTTTCTCAGACAGCCGTCGGTGACAGACTCGGGCGAAACGTCTTCTTTGAAAGCGTTCGCATCCCCCAGGATGGTGTTTCCGGACGCACTCTTTCCCGATCCTGTTTTACCGACCAGAAGGAGTCTCAGTTCTTCACGGGTCGCAGAGCCTGCGGGGTTGGGGAAATGATAGTAACATTTGAATCTAGAAAAAAAAAAAAAACATAAAACACTACGTTACACTAGGCTTTTCTTTTGTTATCTTTGTATTGATGTTGACAGCAAGCAGTTTGTCCACATAAAGCGAGTAGCACAAGCAGCACACAACCCTAGGATTGCACTTTACCTTTGTATCGATGTTGACAGCGAGCAGTTTGCCCACATAACGCCAGTAGCACAAGCAGCACACATCCCTGGATCCAGCTTTTGGTCGCCAACATTTTCAGTAAGCTAAGAAAAGAAGAAAGAAAAAAGAGGTGAAATGAAGGCACATTCAAGGAAAGTATTTCAGATCAGATTAGCAAGTTAAACCACACTGAAAATACACGTTGAATAAACCATGGCCCCAAACTGGTCGGTTGTCCCATGTGTTTCCCCCGTAGCTGCTCCGGGCGCACACACAATGAGCCCTGGTTTCGCGACGCAAGCGTAGCAACAACCTCCTTCTACTCCTCACTGCCTCCTGTATGTGTGTGTGTGTGTGTGTGTGTGTGTGTGTGTGTGTGTGTGTGTGTATAGGAGGTACTGGGTTCCTCACAGACGGTGGTGTTTGCGAAACCCACCCTCCCCAAAGCTAAGGGCTCGCCAGCGAGGCGCGTGAGAGTGAGGAAAATGTTTTAAAAAAGGGAAAGGAGGATGAGGAGACACTGAGGGTCCGAGGTCTAAACGGAAGGCTGTGTTCAGGTAACCCGCCCTCCGCAGACCTAAGCGTACGCTAGCGAGGCTCTTGAGAACGATGTAGAGGGAGCAAGGATGAGGAGGAGGCAAGGAGTGTCTGAAGTCCAAACGGAGGGCGGTGTTCGCGTAATAGGCAGGCCACATAGCTGGTCTTTCACTAGCGAGGCAGATGAGAACGAAGGCGAGGGAGCAAGAAGGACGAGGGGCATGGAGAGCCCCAGGTCCAACTGGAGGGTGGTGTTCATATAATAGGCAGGCCAAGCAGCTGCTCTTTCACTAGCGAGGCGCATGACAACGGTAGAGAAGGAGCAAAGAGGATGAGGAGCAACGGAGAGCCCGAGGTCCAACTGGAGGGTGGTGTTTGCGTAATAGGTAGGCCAAACAACTTCTCTTTCACTAGCGAGGAACTTGAGAATGATGGAGAGGGAGCAAGGAGTACGAGAAGCAACGCAGAGCCCGAGGTCCAACTGGAGGGCGATGTTCGCATAATAGGAAGGCCAAACAGCTTCTCTTTCACTAGCGAGGCGCATGACAACGGTAGAGAAGGAGCAAGGAGGACAAGGAGCAACGGATAGCCCAAGGTCCTCACCGAAGGGGGTGTTCGCGAAAACGGCCCTCCACACACCTAAGCATACACTAGCGAGGAGCATAAACGGAGGGCGGTGTTCGCGTAATAGGAAGGCCAAACAGCTTCTCTTTCATTAGCGTGGCGCATGACAACGGTAGAGAAGGAGCAAGGAGGAAGAGGAGCAATGGAGAGCCCGAGGTCCTCACCGAAGGGGGTGTTCGCGAAACCGGCCCTCCGGAGACCTACGTGTACGCTAGCGAGGAGCATGAGAACGATGTAAAGGGAGCATAGATGAGGAGGAGGCAAGGAGTGTCTGAAGTCCAAACAGAGAGTGGTGTTCGCGTAATAGGAGGGCCAAGCAGCTGCACTTTCACTAGCGAGGCGCAGGAGAACGATGGAGAAGGAGCAAGGAGGACGAGGAGCAACGGAGAGCTCGATGTCCTCACCGACGGCGGTTTTCGCAAAACCCACCCTCTGCAAACCTAAGCGTACTCTAGCGAGGAGCGTGACAAGGATGTAGAGGGAGCAAGGAGGACGAGGAGGCTCGGAGAGCCTGAGGTCCAACTGGAGGCCGGTGTTCGCGTAATAGGCAGGCCAAGCAGCTGCTCTTTCACTAGCGAGGCGCGGGAGAACGATGGAGGAGCAAGGAGGACGAGGAGCAACGGAGAGCTCGATGTCCTCACCGACGGCGGTTTTCGCAAAACCCACCCTCTGCAAACCTAAGCGTACTCTAGCGAGGAGCGTGACAAGGATGTAGAGGGAGCAAGGAGGACGAGGAGGCTCGGAGAGCCTGAGGTCCAACTGGAGGCCGGTGTTCGCGTAATAGGCAGGCCAAGCAGCTGCTCTTTCACTAGCGAGGCGCGGGAGAACGATGGAGAAGGAGCAAGGAAGAGGAGGAGCAACGGAGAGCCCGTGGTCCTCACTTAGGCCGGTTTACGCATAACCCAAGACCCATCCGGCAAAGCGCTCACCTGCGAGGAGCAGGAGAACGGAGCAGAAGGAGGTCGCAGGACGGGGAGGCAGGAAGTGTCCGAAGTCCTCACTTAGGCCGGTTTACGCGAACACTGCCAAGAAGGAGACGACGATGATGATGATGATGAGGTGAAGTTGAGAGTTGTTTGCTCCGGCGGTTCGGGGTCCCTCCAGACCCCAGTGTTTGCCATCGTAACTTACGAATGTGCATTGGGGTTGCGAAATACCCCATCGTGGGTACACTTTGACCCCTTAGTAATCGCGGAGCAGAGAGCACCCCCGGTCCTCGCGAAGGCCGGTTTACGCGTAACCCGGGGCCCACCTGGCTAAGTGCTCCCCTGCGAGGAGCAGGAGAAAGGAACAGAAGGAGGTAGGAGGACTAGAAGAGAGGGGGAGTCCGAGGTCCTCACGGAGGCCTGTTTTCGCGTAACCTGGGGCCCATCCGGCTAAGCGCTCGCCTGCGAGGAGCAGGAGAACGGAGCAGAACGAAGAAGGAGGACGCTGAGGCAGGGAGAGTCCGAGGTCCTCACTGAGGCCCGTTTACGTGAACACTGCCGAAAAGGAGACGATGATGATGTGAAGTTGAGAGTTGTTTCCTCCGACGTTTCGGGGTCCCTCCAGACCCCAGTGTTTGCCATCGTAACTTACGAATGTGCATTGGGGTTGCAAAATACCCCATCGCGATTCCTAAGGGGTCACACAGTACCCACGGAACACAGAGCACCCGAGGTCCCGAGTTAGGCCTGTTTACGCGTAACTCGGGGCCCATCTGGCAAAGCGCTCACCTGCAAGGCGCAGGAGAACGGAGCAGAAGGAGGAAAGAGGACAGGGAGTCAGAGAGAGTCCGAGGTCCTCGCTTAGGCCGGTTTATGCGTAACCCGGGGCTGATCCGGCAAGGTGCTCGCCTTCGAGGAGCAGGAGAACGGAGCAGAAGGAGGAAGGAGGACTAGGAGGCAGGGAGAGTCCGAGGTCCTCACTTAGGCCGGTTTACGTGTAACCTGGGCCCGTCCGGCTAAGCCCGCCGCTGCGAAGAGCAGGAGAACCGAGGAGCAGGAGGTAGGGGGCATCCGAGGTCCTCATAGAGGCCAGTTTACGCGAACACTGACGGAGCTCTTATCAATTTTATCCTTTCATGCCACAGTAAAATATGGAGAAGTTTATGATGCCGAGGTTTATTATTATCATCCAGCTGACCGGCTTCGCTGCATTAAAGGCCAAATTCCAGTTTAATGGAAAAAAGTGACACATCAGTGCATTTTGTACACTTCCTGCAAAGATTTTCCAGGGATTGTGTGAGTAAGGGGTGACAAACCACATCAGAATAACTCCAAACCCAAACACAGACATAACACGCACATTTAGATTCAGAGACTTAAACTTCCCAGAGGATTTCCTTCTCTTTGCAGAACGTCACACTCATCATGTCCAAAGGGTCATTTTGACTCCTCTGGAATTGTAAAAACTGTTAAATTAAAATCCCATGATCATCATATTTTATGACTTTTCCTTATATGGGTTTATTCATTATATAGTGAAAGCAAAAACAACAAAAATTACCACCACTCATACCTTTAACTGCTGAGGATATCATTTTGATAGGCATCGAAATTTATGTCAATGCCAATTTTATTTATAGAGCACATTTCATTACATGCAAAATGTGCTTAAACAGAAGAGGCTCAAGGCAGTGAGAACAAGAAAATAAAATTTAAAATAGAGATTGCAAATGCATTTTGATTAGAAGGCTGCAGTAACGTGAGCCAGAGCTACCTAGACATGACTGATGGGTAAATATATTGCCTCAACTGCTGCTGTTGCAGGATGGGGGCAGGTCTAGCATTACATTTTTTCTCAATATGAAAACATGGACTAATTTTAACATATTTTTAAATCCACAGATTCTCCAAAAAAGCTACAGGATCTATTTTTAACAATAGAGGGCTCAACAAGTAATCTGTAGCTCTAAAACTAGCAGATTTTTACACCCTAAGAGAGAATTTAAACATCAACTTTGTGGGACTTTTTTTAAGGTGCTTTATGTTTAAAACCGGAATTTGCCAATTTTTTTGCTTAGCTTTATGAATCTAACAAAACACAGAAAAGTTGTTTCTGTTGCGAAACAGCAGATGGTGCTACGCTGGCACTGACCGGATTGTAACAGATGGACTTTCAGGACGTTTCTGTGTCGAACAGCCATCCAGTCAGATCGTCGATGATGATGATGTGAAGTTGAGAGTTGTTTCCTCCGACGTTTCGGGGTCCCTCCAGACCCCAGTGTTTGTCATCGTAACTTACGAATGTGCATTGGGGTTGCGAAATACCCCATCGCCATTACTAAGGGGTCACAGTGTACCCACGGAGTAGAGAGCACCCCCATTCCTCGCGAAGGCCGGTTTACGCGTAACTTGGGGCCCACCCGGCTAAGCGCTTGCCTGCGAGGAGCAGGAGAATGGAGCAGAAGGAGGTAGGAAGGCGGCAGGGAGAGTCTGAGGCCCTCAAGGAGGGCGGTTTACACGAACTCTGCCCTCTGTAAAGCCAAGCGTCCAACAGCGAGGCCCAGGAGAACTGAGGAGAGGGCCGGTTTACGTGAAGACTACCCTCTGTAAAGCTGAGCGTTTGCAAGCGCAGGGTAGAAGGACCAAGGAGAAGGAGGAAGGAGACGATGATGATGATGATGATGATGATTATGTGAAGTTGAGAGATGTTTGCTCCGGTGGTTCAGGGTCCCTCGAGACCCCAGTATTTGCCATCGTAACTTACGAATGTGGTGCGGGGTGGCGAAATACCCCATCATGATCACTAAGGGGTCACAGAGTACCCACGGAGCACGGAGCGCCCGCGGTCCCCACTTGGGCCGGTTTACACGTAACCCGGGGCCCATCCGGTTAAGCGCTCGCCTGCGGGGAGCAGGAGAACGGGGGAGAAGGAGGAAGAAGGTCGAGGAGGAACGGAGAGTCCGAGGTCCTCACTGAGGCCGGTGTACGGGAACACTCTCGAGAAGGAGACGATGATGATGATGATGTGAAGTTGAGAGTTGTTGCCGTGGCGCTTTGGGGTCCCTCCAGACCCCAAGGTTTGCCATCATAACTTACGCGATCGATGGAGGGTTACAACCAATTAGGTGCCTTTGTCCGATGCTGTGACGAGACCCGCTATAGCCGGGGGTCCGCCTGACCCCCATCTGCCCCCACCGCGAACCGGCGCCCTGTTTCACAACAAGACCTGGGTCCGCGCTGCCGGGGTCTGCGTGACCCCCCCCTTCTTTTTTTTTTTTTGGTCCAGGGCGCACAAGGGTTAAGGAGTGAATAGTGAACTTCTTTTAATGGTGTATTTAATTAATTTTATTTAATAACTTGTGACCTTTGAGTCCCTTCCTTGCAAGAATTATGGCCAATGACGGAAATGTATGTATTACATTTAAGATTGGAAAACAATGTCAATGCCACAAATGTGAGTTGTCATATACATCTGTGAGTTAATCTGCACAACCGTGTGCACATGTGCTCTGTGCATGTACACACACAAAGAATTGACCTTCGTTCCTTAAATTTGTAGCATTGCCTCTGTGCTGACTGATGGTGCTCAGTGGCTTTTGCTTCTTGCTTTTAAATCAGATGTCACTCTCAACATAAACACAAGCTACAGCAGCCAAGCAGTCTTAGCTGAGGAAACAAAGATACATTTCCTCATTTAATGTAAAATATTGTGGTGATGTTATGTTATATTAGGCAGGCAGCTGCCCAAATAACACTGTGACAATCAAAAGTATATCTATTTTGAACGCCTCAGCTGGAAAAAATTCAAAATGGTTTATAAAGTTGGCCACAGGTCTGTATGTAAATGGGAGTTAAAACATTGCTTCATATTTGGATATGTATGATGTTAGTGTTTCTAAAATACTAAAAAATGTGTTTATTAACAAAGTAAACTAAAAATAGACATTATTAAATTTTATACTTTTAACTACTGAATTGAACATAATATGAAATAATGTGTTTCCACTGTGGGAATGATGGATCCAATGACAAATAACTTTCAGATTAGTAAAGCTATATTTTTAATTTTTCTAGTTTTCCATTTCTATTTAGATGATTTATATTTAGATTTAGATTTAAAATGAACAGGATCATAAGCAAATAACACCACTGCAAGTGTAACAAAAATATGTTGAAATCAAATGGTATGTTATTTGAAATCAATATGAAACAATGACACATGCATTTTATCCAATTTTTTTTATTTATTTAATTTTTCCCAATTGTCCAAATTAGTCTGTGATTTGCCTTATTGTCCAACAAATCATATTTATATAAAAATATATGTGACTCTCAAATATGATTTAAATGGATCATTCCTCACTTGATGACGAATTATCCATTTAAATATTTGCAGAGTCCTAAACTTGATGCCAGTGAACTTATCAGCGGTTGGTTTTAAAAAAAAAAAAAAGCCCAAAAAATCCCCTATGAGCAAGCACTTGGCGACGGTGGGGAGGAAAAACTCCCTTTTAACGGGGAGAAACCTCCGACAGAACCAGGCTCAGGAAGGGGTGGCCATCTGTCGCTGCCGAGTGGGCTTAAAATGTTCACTGTCCATCCTCCTTCTGACAGGAACTTCCTACAGACCAGGTATGAAGGATGCCTGAGTGGACATACAAAACTCACAAGTTCCTGGCTCTCACGGCTCCTATGCAGAGGGTTAGTCGAAGAAGGAGGGGCATCGCGAGGGGCGTCGGGGGACTGTGCCTCACTGCCCTCCCCTTCTCCAAGAAACCCGTCTTCAACCGAGTCGAGAGAGCCGGGAACTTGTGAGGTGTGCATGTCCTGGTGAGCCTCCACCTTTTATAGGTGGGTGCAGCCTCGACTGTACAGAGACAGACCAGACCAGCTGCACCACACAGACACTTCAAACCTCATCTGAGGACAAAAAACATATACATACATACATACACACACATATATATATATATATATGTCTTACTATTAAAAAAATTAATAAAGTTAGGGTTCCTTTACAATGTCAGAAGGAGGGAGGCACTAAGGCACCGCCTTCCGCCCCTCGACGCCCTCGCGGTGCCCCCTCATTCTGACAGGAACTTCCTACAGACCAGGTATGAAGGATGCTTGAGTGGACATACAAAACTCACAAGTTCCTGGCTCTCACGGCTCCTATGCAGAGGGTTAGTCGAAGAAGGAGGGGCATCGCGAGGGGCGTCGGGGGACGGGGGACTGTGCCTCACTGCCCTCCCCTTCTCCAAGAAACCCGTCTTCAACCGAGTCGAGAGAGCCGGGAACTTGTGAGGTGTGCTTGTCCTGGTGAGCCTCCACCTTTTATAGGTGGGTGCAGCCTCGACTGTACAGAGACAGACCAGACCAGCTGCACCACACAGACACTTCAAACCTCATCTGAGGACAAAAAACATATACATACATACATACACACACATATATATATATATATGTCTTACTATTAAAAAAATTTATAAAGTTAGGGTTCCTTTACAATGTCAGAAGGAGGGAGGCACTAAGGCACCGCCTTCCGCCCCTCGACGCCCTCGCGGTGCCCCCTCCTTCTGACAGGAACTTCCTACAGACCAGGTATGAAAGATGCCTGAGTGGACATACAAAACTCACAAGTTCCTGGCTCTCACGGCTCCTATGCAGAGGGTTAGTCGAAGAAGGAGGGGCATCGCGAGGGGCGTCGGGGGACGGGGGACTGTGCCTCATTGCCCTCCCCTTCTCCAAGAAACCCGTCTTCAACCGAGTCGAGAGAGCCGGGAACTTGTGAGGTGTGCATGTCCTGGTGAGCCTCCACCTTTTATAGGTGGGTGCAGCCTCGACTGTACAGAGACAGACCAGACCAGCTGCACCACACAGACACTTCAAACCTCATCTGAGGACAAAAAACATATACATACATACATACACACACATATATATATATATATATGTCTTACTATTAAAAAAATTAATAAAGTTAGGGTTCCTTTACAATGTCAGAAGGAGGGAGGCACTAAGGCATCGCCTTCCGCCCCTCGACGCCCTCGCGGTGCCCCTTCCTTCTGACAGGAACTTCCTACAGACCAGGTATGAAGGATGCCTGAGTGGACATACAAAACTCACAAGTTCCTGGCTCTCACGGCTCCTATGCAGAGGGTTAGTCGAAGAAGGAGGGGCATCGCGAGGGGCGTCGGGGGACGGGGGACTGTGCCTCACTGCCCTCCCCTTCTCCAAGAAACCCGTCTTCAACCGAGTCGAGAGAGCCGGGAACTTGTGAGGTGTGCATGTCCTGGTGAGCCTCCACCTTTTATAGGTGGGTGCAGCCTCGACTGTACAGAGACAGACCAGACCAGCTGCACCACACAGACACTTCAAACCTCATCTGAGGACAAAAAACATATACATACATAACATATACACACACACACTTATATATATATATATATGTCTTACTATTAAAAAAATTAATAAAGTTAGGGTTCCTTTACAATGTCAGAAGGAGGGAGGCACTAAGGCACCGCCTTCCGCCCCTCGACGCCCTCGCGGTGCCCCCTCCTTCTGACAGGAACTTCCTACAGACCAGGTATGAAGGATGCTTGAGTGGACATACAAAACTCACAAGTTCCTGGCTCTCACGGCTCCTATGCAGAGGGTTAGTCGAAGAAGGAGGGGCATCGCGAGGGGCGTCGGGGGACGGGGGACTGTGCCTCACTGCCCTCCCCTTCTCCAAGAAACCCGTCTTCAACCGAGTCGAGAGAGCCGGGAACTTGTGAGGTGTGCATGTCCTGGTGAGCCTCCACCTTTTATAGGTGGGTGCAGCCTCGACTGTACATAGACAGACCAGACCAGCTGCACCACACAGACACTTCAAACCTCATCTGAGGACAAAAAACATATACATACATACATACACACACACATATATATATATATATATGTCTTACTATTAAAAAAATTTATAAAGTTAGGGTTCCTTTACAATGTCAGAAGGAGGGAGGCACTAAGGCACCGCCTTCCGCCCCTCGACGCCCTCGCGGTGCCCCCTCCTTCTGACAGGAACTTCCTACAGACCAGGTATGACAGATGCCTGAGTGGACATACAAAACTCACAAGTTCCTGGCTCTCACGGCTCCTATGCAGAGGGTTAGTCGAAGAAGGAGGGGCATCGCGAGGGGCGTCGGGGGACGGGGGACTGTGCCTCACTGCCCTCCCCTTCTCCAAGAAACCCGTCTTCAACCGAGTCGAGAGAGCCGGGAACTTGTGAGGTGTGCATGTCCTGGTGAGCCTCCACCTTTTATAGGTGGGTGCAGCCTCGACTGTACAGAGACAGACCAGACCAGCTGCACCACACAGACACTTCAAACCTCATCTGAGGACAAAAAACATATACATACATACATATACACACACACATATATATATATATATATGTCTTACTATTAAAAAAATTAATAAAGTTAGGGTTCCTTTACAATGTCAGAAGGAGGGAGGCACTAAGGCACCGCCTTCCGCCCCTCGACGCCCTCGCGGTGCCCCCTCATTCTGACAGGAACTTCCTACAGACCAGGTATGAATGATGCCTGAGTGGACATACAAAACTCACAAGTTCCTGGCTCTCACGGCTCCTATGCAGAGGGTTAGTCGAAGAAGGAGGGGCATCGCGAGGGGCATCGCGAGGGGCGTCGGGGGACGGGGGACTGTGCCTCACTGCCCTCCCCTTCTCCAAGAAACCCGTCTTCAACCGAGTCGAGAGAGCCGGGAACTTGTGAGGTGTGCATGTCCTGGTGAGCCTCCACCTTTTATAGGTGGGTGCAGCCTCGACTGTACAGAGACAGACCAGACCAGCTGCACCACACAGACACTTCAAACCTCATCTGAGGACAAAAAACATATACATACATAACATATACACACACACACATATATATATATATATATGTCTTACTATTAAAAAAATTAATAAAGTTAGGGTTCCTTTACAATGTCAGAAGGAGGGAGGCACTAAGGCACCGCCTTCCGCCCCTCGACGCCCTCGCGGTGCCCCCTCCTTCTGACAGGAACTTCCTACAGACCAGGTATGAAGGATGCTTGAGTGGACATACAAAACTCACAAGTTCCTGGCTCTCACGGCTCCTATGCAGAGGGTTAGTCGAAGAAGGAGGGGCATCGCGAGGGGCGTCGGGGGACGGGGGACTGTGCCTCACTGCCCTCCCCTTCTCCAAGAAACCCGTCTTCAACCGAGTCGAGAGAGCCGGGAACTTGTGAGGTGTGCATGTCCTGGTGAGCCTCCACCTTTTATAGGTGGGTGCAGCCTCGACTGTACAGAGACAGACCAGACCAGCTGCACCACACAGACACTTCAAACCTCATCTGAGGACAAAAAACATATACATACATACATACACACACATATATATATATATATATATATGTCTTACTATTATAAAAATTAATAAAGTTAGGGTTCCTTTACAATGTCAGAAGGAGGGAGGCACTAAGGCACTGCCTTCCGCCCCTCGACGCCCTCGCGGTGCCCCCTCCTTCTGACAGGAACTTCCTACAGACCAGGTATGAAGGATGCTTGAGTGGACATACAAAACTCACAAGTTCCTGGCTCTCACGGCTCCTATGCAGAGGGTTAGTCGAAGAAGGAGGGGCATCGCGAGGGGCGTCGGGGGACGGGGGACTGTGCCTCACTGCCCTCCCCTTCTCCAAGAAACCCGTCTTCAACCGAGTCGAGAGAGCCGGGAACTTGTGAGGTGTGCATGTCCTGGTGAGCCTCCACCTTTTATAGGTGGGTGCAGCCTCGACTGTACAGAGACAGACCAGACCAGCTGCACCACACAGACACTTCAAACCTCATCTGAGGACAAAAAACATATACATACATACATATACACACACATATATATATATGTCTTACTATTAAAAAAATTAATAAAGTTAGGGTTCCTTTACAATGTCAGAAGGAGGCACCGCCTTCCGCCCCTCGACGCCCTCGCGGTGCCCCCTCCTTCTGACAGGAACTTCCTACAGACCAGGTATGAAAGATGCCTGAGTGGACATACAAAACTCACAAGTTCCTGGCTCTCACGGCTCCTATGCAGAGGGTTAGTCGAAGAAGGAGGGGCATCGCGAGGGGCGTCGGGGGACGGGGGACTGTGCCTCATTGCCCTCCCCTTCTCCAAGAAACCCGTCTTCAACCGAGTCGAGAGAGCCGGGAACTTGTGAGGTGTGCTTGTCCTGGTGAGCCTCCACCTTTTATAGGTGGGTGCAGCCTCGACTGTACAGAGACAGACCAGACCAGCTGCACCACACAGACACTTCAAACCTCATCTGAGGACAAAAAACATATACATACATAACATATACACACACACACATATATATATATATATGTCTTACTATTAAAAAAATTAATAAAGTTAGGGTTCCTTTACAATGTCAGAAGGAGGGAGGCACTAAGGCACCGCCTTCCGCCCCTCGACGCCCTCGCGGTGCCCCCTCCTTCTGACAGGAACTTCCTACAGACCAGGTATGAAAGATGCCTGAGTGGACATACAAAACTCACAAGTTCCTGGCTCTCACGGCTCCTATGCAGAGGGTTAGTCGAAGAAGGAGGGGCATCGCGAGGGGCGTCGGGGGACGGGGGACTGTGCCTCACTGCCCTCCCCTTCTCCAAGAAACCCGTCTTCAACCGAGTCGAGAGAGCCGGGAACTTGTGAGGTGTGCATGTCCTGGTGAGCCTCCACCTTTTATAGGTGGGTGCAGCCTCGACTGTACAGAGACAGACCAGACCAGCTGCACCACACAGACACTTCAAACCTCATCTGAGGACAAAAAACATATACATACATACATACATATATATATATATATATATGTCTTACTATTAAAAAAATTAATAAAGTTAGGGTTCCTTTACAATGTCAGAAGGAGGGAGGCACTAAGGCACCGCCTTCCGCCCCTCGACGCCCTCGCGGTGCCCCCTCCTTCTGACAGGAACTTCCTACAGACCAGGTATGAAGGATGCTTGAGTGGACATACAAAACTCACAAGTTCCTGGCTCTCACGGCTCCTATGCAGAGGGTTAGTCGAAGAAGGAGGGGCATCGCGAGGGGCGTCGGGGGACGGGGGACTGTGCCTCACTGCCCTCCCCTTCTCCAAGAAACCCGTCTTCAACCGAGTCGAGAGAGCCGGGAACTTGTGAGGTGTGCATGTCCTGGTGAGCCTCCACCTTTTATAGGTGGGTGCAGCCTCGACTGTACAGAGACAGACCAGACCAGCTGCACCACACAGACACTTCAAACCTCATCTGAGGACAAAAAACATATACATACATACATATACGCACACACATATATATATATATATGTCTTACTATTAAAAAAATTAATAAAGTTAGGGTTCCTTTACAATGTCAGAAGGAGGGAGGCACTAAGGCACCGCCTTCCGCCCCTCGACGCCCTCGCGGTGCCCCCTCCTTCTGACAGGAACTTCCTACAGACCAGGTA